>NW_018480062.1:3496-25860 GCF_002113885.1 Mizuhopecten yessoensis | reverse complement strand
TGTTATGTAAACATTATGTAATCCTATCATTGTGGTGTTGTACTGTTTGTACAGTTATTAGTCTTTACTTTTGTGTCTGTTTTTGACTCTTTTCTCTAAATAATTGCTGGTGTCTTCAATTTTTTACAAAAAGTCCAAAATTAAGGGGGTATGGGTCTCAAAATTGAGTTATCTCCCCTGATCTTCAGACAAAATGTTTGTTGTTTATATTTCTGGGTAGAACAGTACCTGTACTTTAATAAAAACTCAAAACCATAAGTCTAAGTATAATATTTATTAAGATATTCAAGTTTACATTTTGAAACTGGTTCAATTTTCCTGCCTTTTTTTGCAGGAATCTCCATCTTCAGTACCGGTAGAAGACTTGACCTAGCAGCCCAAGCCTTGGAGCCAGCCACTTCCCATTTTGGTTTCATACCCTATGGTCCTGACTGTTTCCAAAAATGGTAAATTTGAAAAATATGTGGGATCCTATAGGGACCACGGAACCAAATCAAAAATAGATTGTGGGTTTTTCCCTTTTGGGCAGAAGATTTAATAGAAAGGTGAATGCCTCGGGGCCTGCTGGTTGGATATTAAGGTGGCAGAAGTTTCAAAAGTTTTATGTGTGGGTTGAGCAATATATATAGATTTAATATGTATAAAAAAATTAAAAAAAAAATTCAAGTCTGGTTTTGTCTGGGTGAGTTTATTAAGTGTGTAATTTGCTGTAAATTTTGTTCGATTTTTAGTGCCGAATTCAATACAAGATGGCAGCCCCCATATAAAAAAAGTTCAAATTGGCAGAATTTTGAAATATTTTTTTTACAGTTGTGTGAGATGCTATTCTTCAAAATGAGGTCAGGTAAACCAGTGTGGATAACCCCATTTAACCAGGACAGGGGTAAACGTTAACACTATCGTCTATGGAAAATCATTTGGTTCCGCGGTCCCTATAGGATATGACGTTTTACACCATTCAAGCGTCCCTGGAAACCAGATGATGGGACCAACCAGCATATTTCTGGTTGTGAATCTAATCATGGATGTGTTTAGCCAGAATTTAGAGGGAAAATTAGCTGCAGGAGGATATTATGATGGAAATATACACCCATATAGAGCGTGGAGGTGGCCCATGGACCAGGGAGGATATGGGCTTATTGTGGTTAGATGGCCAAATGGACACAGAATAACACAGAGAGTGCTCTGACTGTCACTGATGGTACATTACAGATTGCTGAAGGAGGATTTCCCGAGGAGGACTGTGACGTCATGATTTTGGAGGTCAGTCATCTCTGATATGAACCTATATATTTTTTAATTTATAATCTATATATATATATTTATCTTTCTTTCTGTCTGTGTGTGTGTCTGTGTGTGTGTGTCTGTCTGTCTGTGTGTCTGTCTGTGTGTCTGTGTGTCTGTCTGTCTGTCTGTCTGTCTGTCTTTCTTTCGTTCTTTCTCTCTTTCTTTCTTGTAAGATATATATTAAAAAATAACAAAGACCATTTTTTTTTAAGTTCTCAGTATTTTAATGTTTCATTTCTTTTCTCAATCATAACTCTGTCTTTCACATAAATTTCTTCTTATTTCTCTTTTGAATTTTACACCACAATGATGTCTTTATTGTTCTTTATCCAGGTCCTTGGACACAGAGCTCCCAGCAGTAATTGGAGACACAACCCTTCTACACAGTTCTTTAATAGCAGTTCCCGGCCCATGGTTCACAGGATACACCGCCCTATGAGCTATCCCTGAAAAGTTACAAGTAAATTTCACACATGATGCGAGAGACTGCTTCAGCCGTCTGTTCACAGATTCTACCTTTTGGGTCGACAGGGTCATCAGGTTCATTTCCAACAAGGAGTCACCGAGACAGGCCTTAACTTTCTCCATCAGAATTTTTGACACAGTTGCCTCTCCACCGCTGACCTTAAAATCACTTGGTAAGTATACGTTGTCTGTTAGCAAGTTATTTCTTTTCTTCCCTGCACACACTAGTGATTTGGTCCTGCACTCACAATGCACACCTTAGCAGCACTTCCCGATTACCTCCCTTACACCTTGTGCAGTCCTCTCCTATCACTGTCTTTCATCTCAGCTGCTGTTATGTAAACATTATGTAATCCTATCATTGTGGTGTTGTACTGTTTGTACAGTTATTAGTCTTTACTTTTGTGTCTGTTTTTGACTCTTTTCTCTAAATAATTGCTGGTGTCTTCAATTTTTTACAAAAAGTCCAAAATTAAGGGGGTATGGGTCTCAAAATTGAGTTATCTCCCCTGATCTTCAGACAAAATGTTTGTTGTTTATATTTCTGGGTAGAACAGTACCTGTACTTTAATAAAAACTCAAAACCATAAGTCTAAGTATAATATTTATTAAGATATTCAAGTTTACATTTTGAAACTGGTTCAATTTTCCTGCCTTTTTTTGCAGGAATCTCCATCTTCAGTACCGGTAGAAGACTTGACCTAGCAGCCCAAGCCTTGGAGCCAGCCACTTCCCATTTTGGTTTCATACCCTATGGTCCTGACTGTTTCCAAAAATGGTAAATTTGAAAAATATGTGGGATCCTATAGTGATACAAAAAAATGAAGGAGAAAATCATTTGAGGGCAAATACTGATAGCAAGCAATATTCTTACGTTAAATTGGTTTACTTGCAGATCCATTGGACTTGGATAAACCCCATCGTCCATGTAAACAGCCAACAATTCTTCGGCAGGGCATTTACGTCTTTAAGTGTCTAAAAAGTTTAATCTCGGATACTTCAATTATTTAAACAAGAAAACCATCAGCGTTTTTCTTTTTAATAAAATTGCATCAAGCAATTGTGTTAGAAATACAACTCACTGGAATTTTTTGTTCATAATCATCTGCTTCCAAGAGTTTCTGCTTTTGAAAAACAGGTATAGGAGACTAATTGCACAAATAAATCTAAATCCAGCTGCAACTGCTCCAATATAAAAAAATACAATAATGTGCTTCCATGAAATACATATGTAAGACAACACAAACCAATAGCAAATTCGAGAGTGAAAAAAGCAGGTGCTTCTGGAATGTGACCGTTGCTGCACCATATTATGAATTACCTAATGTCTTCTCTCGTGTTACCTTCAATTATCGCATCATATCACGGATACCTCTACAAAATAACTTATATATTTCATGAGGACCGAACCAATGTCAACCATGAGGGTAATCTTTAAAGTATATATAAAATCAAATGTTTTCACCGGGATAATGGTATGGTATGCTCAAACTATGGCAACTGTTGAAATTATGTTGCCGTTTTTATTTTAGGTCTTTTATTCGTTTTCGCTGACACTCCTATACATTATTCATTACGTAGTTTGTGTAAGGTAGCAGACCAATGTGTGTACGTTGCAAAGTTAACATTATTACGATAAAATGTACATCTAGTATCAAGCAATGTGGTAACGACTTACCATGCAATGCATTTAATATGAAATGTAATTGTATTTAATTATCGCCATTGTTTTTATTGATTTTGTATCTTCTCTATGTCTATTTTGGTTATAGCACACAACGCAATGGAGTAATATAGTGCAAGGGATCGATCCTTTTCCAACCATCTGTAAATCCATAAAGAATGGAGGTGAGGCTGTAGCTTGAAATCATCAAGCGTGAAGCCGTCTATTTTGGATAGCAAACGATGACAGGTAAGATTCTATACACTCAACATATTTCTTTATTATCCTTTAATTCTGTGTTGATGCTCTAGGTGATGTAAGTATAAATACATCATCTAGGATGTTATCAAATCTTTGTTCATCTTTCACTTTCAGAGAAGTCCCGAAATAGGAAAATAAGACAGGGATAACTCTAGCGTGCGAGGAAAATACGTATCATTATTCTCTTTCATAAGATTATCATAATTCAGGCAAATACGCTGTTGTATGGATAAAGTATAACATATCATATTACGAGATTGAAAATACCAAAAATAACCAACTAGATCATAAGTCCCATTATCTTTAATAAATTTCACTTTTATATCTTTTCATATTAGCACTTTGGCGATATGGCGTGCTATTTTGTAACAGTTTTCTGGCGTTTGGAGTATACTAAATCTTTGTTCATCTTTCACTTTCAGAGAAGTCCCGAAATAGGAAAATAAGACAGGGATAACTCTAGCGTTTGAGGAAAATACGTATCATTATTCTCTTTCATAAGATTATCATAATTCAGGCAAACACGCTGTTGTATGGATAAAGTATAACATATCATATTACAAGATTGAAAATACCAAAAATAACCAAATAGATCATAAGTCCTATTATCTTTAATAAATTTCACTTTTATATCTTTTCATATTAGCACTTTGGCGATATGGCGTGCTATTTTGTAACAGTTTTCTGGCGTTTGGGGTATATTATTTCACGCAAGTTCCGATCTGTCTACAAAACGAAATAATGAATAGCTATGTAAGTAACCTTAATACGCATGACAACGATGTATCTAGTTCACAAAACTCCATTCAGTGATTGAGTCTATGACAACACGACACAAACCTTATGTGCAACGACCACAGGTCCATTACTGCTCCGTGTGCGACGATCTTGTGTCTACATTAAAACACACTCAGTGTGTAACGACATGGTTTCTAGAACACCATACACCACTCACACTGTACATAGTGACTAGTACGGTACTGTTTGGTAGTACATTAACTAACACTAATACACTACCCCGTGTATGACATCGATGTCTACAATTGAGTGACGGTAATATTATTGGCATACAACAATTAATCAACTTAGTGAACAAACATGTAGACCACATGTGTAGCACAGTCATTGATGGACGAAATACAATGTATGTCTAGCATAAAAACAACCTTCATTGAGTGATGTTATATTTGTAAGATATATAGAATACTCAATAGAATTACGAAAACATATCTGCATGTAGAAATCAAATGAAAATCACCCAGAAAGTGATTGATACTACGTGACAAGTTATAAAATGACGTACTGTGACATATTGAAACTGGAAGGTTGTAAGGCAGATGTCATTTTATGGAGCAGTTTACCATCTGTTACCATATGTCTAAACTAATTGCCTGTTCAGGTCTGCAAATACGTCTACATTGCGACGACAAACCACTAAGTCATGACAGTACGTCTCGTATATCACGAGAAAATAATCACATTATACTACGACACAAAACTTAGTGAGAACCACCTCATATCATACAATGACACGCTTCTTAGTGAGGACCACCTCATATCATACTATGACACGCTTCTTAGTGAGAACCACCTCATATCATACTATGACATGCTTCATAATGAGAACCACCTCATATCATACTATGACACGCCACTTAGTGAGAACCAAACTTATATCACACCACGACACACAAATTAGAAAATACCAAACTTGTATCATGCAATTCCACACATTTAAGAGATAACCAAACGTACATATTACCACTATAACCATTTGATAATACCAAATGTATTTCAAACCACGACACACCACTAAGTGAGGACCACACATATGTCTTACCACGTTACATTACTAAGTGAGGACCAAACTTATATCACACCACGACACATCACGTAATGAGGAACAAACTTATATTATACTACGATACACCACGTAATGAGGGCCACATTTGTATCATTCCATGATACACCACTAAGTGATGACCAAACCTATATCACACCACTTAGTGAGGACCATACTTATATCACACGACGACACACCACGTAATCAGATGGAATTAAGTAGTTGATCTTACAAAGCTCAAAATGCATACCAGTTAGTCTTATAAATATATTTACATTTGCAACGCACCCTATCATCGCTATGCATAACAAATGCAATACTTGATGGGATATTATAACACCACGAGGTCAGTTGACCGCTATTGTTTACGTCATTGATATGATTGGGACAACACAGACTTTGCTGTTCCAAGAATTTTACGAAAGGTCGCCAGGGGCGTGAAATGAGGTAATATAGCATAAGTGCAGGTACACGCTTAAATTCAAATTTGACTCAGCAATACTACAAAATATCGTCTGTTTCATTGAACGCGAATTAGACCTAAGTCACACCGTTTTGCAAGTATTAATCTGCTGTAACAGAAAAAAGTTTTAGGAGTATTCAGTGAAATAAATTCTTTTATTAGTAATTCCATTTTTACCTGTACTCTGCTTCTGTACAAAAAAACGCTGTATTCTTGACAACAAAGATACAATGACGGACTTTGTAATAGAAAATAATGTTATCTGAAATATAAAGATTTGATATTGCTATTGTCAATCTCATACTGTGATGATTTGACTTAGACTTGAGACAAATTAATTGATCTGTTTTTAAGTTTATTTTATTTGTTCCCGGACCAACTCTATTCAACGCCCCATAAAATCGACGAAACAAGCCGTGTTATAAAATGAATGGTTTATAACACGCATTGTTATTGCTGACAGATTAACATTAACCTTTATCGAAGTTCTTTAATTCTGACATACATAGCAACGCGTGTTAAAGAACCGAAAAATCATGCGCTTAATTTTGTCAACATGTGCCAACATATTGATGACATCTAAAAGGGTACCCTCATAACGCTATAAAAATACTTCATATTATAGAATACAATGCATAAACAAGTGCGAACGTCGTAATGGACTTTGTTTTCGAGGTATTGCATTTTTTTCTAAAAAAACTCAGCAAGCCCACATCCGCGGCGTCACGAGTTCAACGCTGTCAAAACAGCCATTTCGAAATCTACCGGAAAACTTCGACCGCGCGTTCGATATGCGACCTCTTTAGCTATTTAAATAATATGCTCCGTCGTCATTTAGTGCTGTATGCAATATTAATATTTATCACATAATATACTGTGCTATCCAATGAATATACCCATGTCATATTTTTTTGCGTTTTTACCCATGTAATATGACCTGTGATTGGTTGTAAATTTCAATAGTTTCAATTATGACATCACGCTTAGGACAATTACATGACGGCACACGAGTCAAAATGGCGGCTTTTTACATTTCAAGGTTGCATGAAAATTGTCGTTTAACACGAATAAATGCCAAAAATCTTGATTATGTAATGAAAATAATCTTACGCACGTTTTCGTTTCATACGAAATTTATGAAACTTGTCCCATTTTTTTCATTTTAGCACGCCTCTGATTGAAATTCTTAGACTCGTTTTATAAAACTCATATGAAAGGGAAACTCATGTAAAATCATACATCGTATGAGTATAAGAAAGTGCTACATACAAATGTACATATAAAAGATGAATTCCTATCGAGGAGGCAAACGCTGTGCTGTGTATACGGTTGTTCATTTATACATGTATGTATTATAACAACAGTAAATTAATTCACGAAAAAGGACATAAGACAAATAAAAAATATCTCAGCATCATATCATCATCAACCTCTTTTCATCAAATAATAATAATAATAATATACGACATTTATATAGCGCCCTATATAATTTGTAAAATAACTCTAAGGCGCTTTACATCATATGGATAATAGCAATGGTTATAATTGTGAAAACAAACAACAAAGGCTTGCAATCACTTTCGTACATTTAACAAGCAATGTGCACATAATTGAACAAATAAAAGGGTGGTATTTACATGACGTCTTTGCAAAGATTCTAAAATGCAGACGTGAAGAGGTGAGTTTTTATGTCCCTCTTGAACTTGGCCAGGGTATTTGACTTCCTAATAGCAGATGGCCAGCTATTCCACAACGTAGCCGAAACCCTACCAAAGCATCTGTTTCCGTAGGTCACAGTACGATATTTTGGGACACACAACACAGATTGTGACTCCAACCGTAGTGATCTTGACGGCTGATACAGGGTAACAAGCTCCTGTAGGTACTGAGGAGCTGTTCCATTCAGTGACTTGCATGTGTATACCAGAATTTTGTACTGTAATATCACTTTACTAATTTACGACATTGATGTAATTAATAGTATTAGCAAGCACCATAAGGCAATATACGCGTTAAAATCAATAGTTTGTGTTATACAGCAGGCTCCAGCAAATTCAACATAATTCAATCATTCCAATCATGGATTCAGCATATTTTTTAACTATTTGTTTAATTGTGACAAGCGCTGTGTGCATTCAAAATGTTCATCCACATAACTTAAATGTATCGTATGTGTCAGATCAGAGGAGGTAGGTCAAAGATAAATAGATGAATAGTATGCATATTTACTCAGCAATGCGCTACTTTTGTCATAGCCCTAGTGTCGTCGTTCAGTGAATAGATACGAATACAAAACCCGTGAGTAATTACACTTGTAGTACAAAAAGATTAGAATACAGGTACAAGTAAACTAGAAAAGTGTAAGACTCCACAGGTGATGGCTTTCGCTAATTGTTGACTGTCTGTACCTAGGGCTGCTTTTGTACTATAATCTTTATAAATTACATTTACCCTTATACATGTGTTTTTGTTTGTGGTAAAAAGACTTTGTTGTCTACTATACTCATATATGTACTCTTATAAAAAAAAATATTTTCTGTCACGTTGTTTACATGTCGACGTTAAATAGGTATTCAATATCATATTTTTTTTTAAAAAGTTGTTAATTCATTCACTTTTTGTTTTTTGTAATTTTCTTTTTATTTAAGATTTTTTAAAATAGAAAACAACATGTTATGCTATAATTCAATGGCCTTTACGAATCAGGGCACTATTCACTGGATAACATTTCGATTTTTGTTCAAATATTTATCCTTTAAAACAATAGTCTGATTGCCAATGTAACAAAATATCAGGAGAATCCCAATTTTACTTACAAGCACTGATTGCGGCCTGTTTACTTTCATAGTTTTCAGACTTAAAAACACCAAATGAACAAGAAAAAAACACAACCAAAATATAATGGCCAACTGCTAACTGCATAAGACAGGAATACTATTGTTATATGTACAATTGTGGGATCGCACAACGTTACACGATGTGCGGTGTGCGCACGATGTGTGCACGGTGTGTGAACGGTATGTGCACGATGGGTGAACGATAAAAAGCTGGACGATCATTGCTTGCGCACATCTGTGCGTAAGATAGACAGACGTTGTGCGATAACAATCGTGGTTGGTGTAAATTGAGGAATGCCTTAACAATATATACGGTTTCGTGTTTAAACATATAAAACTTGGTTTTTACGTATGTTTCTATATTCTAGCTACATCTATAAACTGATCTTTCTGTCTATACATTCTTATATTTAGAAATTGTATTTTCTGTGTTTTTAAACAAACTTAATCGTCACATGTAAAATTACAACACAATCCCGTATACAGGTAAACATAACCACTTTGTAAATGTACCTGGACCGTAGTTTTCTCTCCGCCTGGGGCACTTACGTAACTAGTCGGGTAAGGCTTGGGGTTGAAAATCCAGTTAAGGGGAAGCTATATGCAAACAAATGCAAATAACAAATACTATTCATACGGTCATACGGTATCGCATATCAGCTCTGTATGTCAGGCACTGGTCAGGTAAAACTCATTAAATTGTTATTTACATGTACCTGTTATGTTACCTTGGAGCCAAACCCATTATTGACAGCCTAACTGTCGCTGTAATAGTGTGTAACACGCATTGTGAAATTGCATAATCTTGATTATTGTGATGAGATATATACATTATCGCATACGAGCCTTCCTTATTTTTGTCATTCCGTAATTTTGATCTTCAAATGATTCCAAATCGCACAGTTGTGCGGGGAGAAGCGCACACCGGGGCAAACGATTGTGTGGACGATGTGCGGGCGGTTTGGGAACGATGTATGCACAGTGTGCGAACGCTTTTTTTGGTGCGCTGTGCATTCACACAACGGTACCACAAAAATGTAATGAAAGGGTTTAAAGCGACGTCGAAAAGGTATAGTCCTACGAAGGACATTTCTAGGTTGGTATAGTCTTNGCGACGTCAAAAAGGTATAGTCCTACGGAGGACATTTCCAGGTTGGTATAGTCTGGTTAAGTTGCTTGCAGTCAAGTGCAGAAACTTAAAGAACTGCAGACACGTGTTTTTCCGATCAATATCCTAAAAATCAACATTTCATTTATATCTTTATCTTACGGTCACAAATATCCTTTTTACTGGCTCCATTCCGCGTCGCAAGTAAATCTCAATCGGCGCCAGTATAATCACGATATACCATCTCAAATCTCAAAAAAACACAATAGGGTTATTTCCTAAATAACGTGTATTTCTTCAACAACCAATATACGGTTTCTCACTCCCGACTCATTGGATAAAACCAAAAAATAGGAAAAATGCATTCCGAACAGTAACTTCCAGTTTTCTAGATATTATATCTGAACGTTGTGGGAGAAAAAGGTCATGATACACGTGTAGTTGGTACATGTATTCATGTTTATCTAACTCTCGTTAGTAAATATTCAAATTGTAAAATATATGATTCGAAAAATTAACTCACATGATAGCAAATCACAACTATTTGGGGAACCTCTATATATCCGTGTCAATCAAGACCGGTTGTGTGAAATGTAACATAACCATTACATGTATATCAATGCCAATCAATACATACTGCATTACATATAATACAACAATAGCGTGTACATTTTTGTTCACACAAAAAATATAACAGGTAACACAGCAATATTTACATCATCCCAGATTGTGGCACATGCAATACAATAATGACCAGAATATCTATTTGCATAAACTTTATTCATTTTACAACAATTATGTAACAATTCAAGTAAAATGATTGAGTAAATATCTCTTCTAATGGTCATTTTGAAGTGTTGTCCATTGTTTCTGTATAGGTCGGTAAATGAATCCTAGACAATAGTTCTGTTGATTCCATATTGTTTTTCCTCCACTTGTTTATCCTCGAGTTAAAAGCACAGGCCTAAAATAATACAAATTACTTAACACGATGTAAGATCAAAACGAATAAAGGTATGATATATATCTTACTTAGATAAGAGACAGTAATTGTTTACGTTAGAATCCAACATTGAATGATAATGCAATGGTTGTCCGCAGCTCAGCAAATGTTTATGAAATGATAACATATGCAAACTTACCTCTCGGAAAATCCAGAACTATTATCAACACAACCAAGATCACGCTGGGGGTGCCATTAATATCAACATCAAGAAGAAATGCTTGTAAGAGTTCAGAGCAATATTCAAATCAGTCATGTGAGAAGGATATACAATTAATCGTTTAAAAAATACCGTTGTACAACAGTGCGATATATGTTATTAAACGTTTAACATGCAGCTAGTGTTACTACACCGAAAGAACCACTAATTTGAACAGAGACTGAATTCAAAAATCTAAAATAACAGTTTCTTCCTTATGACATCTGTCATTGATTAGTATTTCAAGACACATTTTATCGTGTTGTTGAATTGTTGATAAATGTCGAACATCTGTTCTTTATATATGCACCAATTTAATCTAATAACGTTAATCGATGCGTACTTTTCATGTTTCTGCAGTATATAGCCAGCGGCAAGTAAGGTGAACGCTGCTGTTAGGTGTCTCACTAAATACAGAATACCTCCGAGAGTCCCAACAAAGGCGGCGGGACTGATAAAGATAGGGAGCTGCCACAGTATTACCTAAAAGTTCAACAGAGCCATGCATTATGCTTAATGTAATGTAACAGGACAGAAAACCAATCCTAGTTTGTACACCCCACCTACAATGTACACCATTCACCGATATACAAACTTAACGAATTTGTATTTGCACCTGTTCTACCTGCTATGGCGAGGATAAGGGGCTGGATGGCCGGACAGAATCCCAATAAAAAAACAGACTTCATCCATATGATGGCTGCCGTGAGACAACTCCATGACAGTCAATGTACGTCTGTAAAATAAATTTCTTTATTAATCGTTCTAGACTTCACAATCAATATAGCTATTAATTCTATTGTTAGAAAGTTTTATATAAAATTCTACCGACATGATGATAGAGATGTCATTCACAGTGTACAATTGCAAAGATTGAAGCGACGGTTGAACATGGATGTTTTGGACAACATAACGATAGAAGGGACGCCGGCAATGTACCCTGGCTCTGTAACTGCCAAACAATACCGAGCTGAAAGAAGTCTTTACAACGATAGAATAAAGCTCAATAACGGTAGCTCCACTCTGCTAATACATCAAAATATATTGATGATTGTTTGAGATTATAATGATACAAAAAATTAAGGACAAAATCAATTTAGGGCAAATACTGATAGCAAGCAATATTCTTATGTTAAATTGGTATGCTTGCAGTTCCAAGGGACTTTGATAAACCCCATCGTCCATGTAAACAGCCTAGAATTCTTCGGAAGGGCGTTACGGTCTTTAAGTGTCTCAAGTTTTTAATCTCGGATACTTAAATAAGAAAACCATCAGCTTTTTTCTTTACAATTGTAGCAAGCAATTGTGTAAGAAATGCAACTCACTAGAACATTCTTGTTCATAATCATCTGCTTCCAAGAGTTTCTGCTTTTTAGAAAGTTATACGAGACCAATTGCACACATAAAACTAAATCCAGAGGCAACTGATCCTATATAAAAAAATACAATAATGCGCTTCCATGAAATATGACAACACAAACTCACAGCACATTCGAGAGTAAAAAAGCAGGTGCTTCTGGAATGTGACCGTTGCTGCACCACATAATGTATCACCTAATGTCTTCTCTCGTGTGACCTTCAATTATCTTCATATAACGGTACCTTCACAAAATTACTAATATATTTCATGAGGACCGAACCAATGTCAACTATGAGGGGAATATTTTAAGGTATATATAAAATGAAATATTTTCACCGGGATAATGGTATGCACAAACTATGCATCTGTTGACATGTAAAAGATCTAGCCATTACGATTTATCAATTGTATAATTAAGTACTTTTATTACCTACCTAACCATATAGAGACGCGTAACTCTACAGCTGCCGCTATGTTAGGTGTTACAAAATAGCTTAAACTTTGTTCCACAAGTCGGGTTGTAATAAATGCCACGGGTAGAAGAGTTGCTCCTGGGAAACAATGGACAATCACTCTGGCCTGATTACTAAGGTAGCAGTACAGTAGAAATGGCTTGACCCTACAAATAAAGGGCATGTCTCGGATAAACATGGATAACGGATTCTTCCTGCACAACACACCTACATATATATATATATTTATAAACTACAGTTTGAATACCTTTATTTTAGAAGAATTTTTTTTTTTTTTTTTTAAAAAAGCAATTTCCCAGATTTGGGACTTGTGAAAACCATGGTTACCACATCAAAAAACGCCAAAAAGGGCAAAAAAAAAATATATATATCACCTACTCGGTCACAGCAATACTCACGTTCACGTAAATGGCCAAAAATGTAGTCTCAAGCCAAATTCGATTTTTTTTAAATGTGAAGCCCACATAGTCCAATTCATCATGAATATGCCAATTTTAGAGCTGATATTTTTATTTACTTTTTATACATTTAATATTACAGGGGTTATTCATTGTATAAAAATATCACCCATGACCACCGTACACTACTGTACACTGCTACATAAGGAGAGGATCAAATGCATTTGAAAACGGAAATGCATATGCCTTAAAAGGTGTATTTGATGTCGAATACTGCGTTATAAAATTATTAAAAGTGGCATGAGCCAAAATCGTTTTAATGTGTTTATGGTCTGTATCACCACGTCAAGGTATTCATTTTGAACTTTTAATTGATCAATAAATGCAATCATGGTCATTTTATATAAGGTATTTTATCAGAATTTAGCAACCAATTCAAATATAGATTTTGCGCACACTTGGTATGTATCCCGTCTAAAATGGCCAGTATGCCCCGCATACAGTAGTCGGCCCATGTGTCATAGCTCCAATGGCGAAAAGAACTAAACCAAGCAACGGCATTAGGCTCAGGAGAATCGCAGAGCCTAGAATTATCAAATACAGAGAAGCAAAGCATATCAATGGATATCCCCGACAAGTACTTTCTAGGAAGTATTGTTCGAACTCTCAATTCTTTGCTATTGTCTTTTGTTTGCTCCTTTTGTTTGTCCTTGACATTGACGATACGAAACTGAAACGCAATGCCTAGTCATGATAATCATATTTTAAGTTAATTACTAAAAGATCTTCAGAATTGTGGTGAAAAGACACGGTAATACTTAGCCATTGCTCCTTGCTGAAATCTTGGACAATGGCTGCACGTAGATACAGATGTACTCCAAACACCGTCTACTGATAATGAACAACAGATTTGTCAAATTGGTAAAGATATTTCAAACAAAATTAAATCATTATTTCAGTGGAACATTTTGTAGGGGACTAACATCTAGGTAGCCACTCTCTGGTTTGTGTGGTAATATATACTAGATATATGGTTGTCACTCTCTGGTTTGTGTGGTAATGTACACTAGATATATGTTAGCCACTCTCTGGTTTGTGGGGGGATGTATACTAGATATATGGTTGTCACTCTCTGGTTGTTGAAGTAATGTACACTAGATATATGTTATCCACTCTCTGGTTTGTGTGGTGTTGTATACTAGAGATATTGTCATTTCTGGTTGTTGTAGTAATGCACACTAGATGTATGGTAGCCACTCTTAGGTTTGTGGTGATGTATACTAGATGTATGGTAGCCACTCTCTGGTTTGTGTGGAAATGTATACTTGATATATGGTAGTCACTCTCTGGTTTGTGTGGTAATATATACTAGGTATATGGCAGTTACTCTCTGGTTTGTGTGGTAATGTACACTAGATATATGTTAGCCACTCTCTGGTTTGTGTGGTAATGTATACTAGGTATATGGCAGTTACTCTCTGGTTTGTGTGGTAATGTACACTAGATATATGTTAGCAACTCTTTGGTTTGTGTGGTGATGTGTACTAGATACATGATAGTCACTCTCTGGCTTGTGTGGTGATGTATACTAGATATATGGTCATTTCTGGTTGTTATAGAAATGTACACTAGATATATGGTAGCCACCCTCTGGTTTGTGTGGTGATGTATACTAGATATATGGTTGTCACTCTCTGGTTTGTGTGGTAATGTATACTTGGTCTATGTTAGCCACTCTCTGGTTTGTGTGGTAATGTATACTTGGTCTATGTTAGCCACTCTCTGGTTTGTGTGGTAATGTATACTTGGTCTATGTTAGCCACTCTCTGGTTTGTGTGGTAATGTATACTAGGTATATGGCAGTTACTCTCTGGTTTGTGTGGTAATGTACACTAGAAATATGTTAGCCACTCTCTGGTTTGTGTGGAGATGTATACTTGATATATGGTAGTCCCTCTCTGGTTTGTGTGGTAATATATACTAGGTATATGGCAGTTACTCTCTGGTTTGTGTGGTAATGTACCCTAGATATATGTTAGCCACTCTCTGGTTTGTGGGGTAATGTACACTAGATATATGTTAGCAACTCTTTGGTTTGTGTGGTGATGTGTACTAGATATATGGTAGCCTCTCTTAGGTTTGTGTGGTAATTTACACTAGATATATGTTAACCACTCTCTGGTTTGTTTGGTGATGTATACTAGATATATTGTCATTTCTGGTTGTTGTAGTAATGCACACTAGATGTATGGTAGCCACTCTCTGGTTTGTGTGTTGACGTATACTAGATATATTGTCATTACTGGTTGTTGTGGTGATGTATACTAGATATATGGTCATTTCTGGTTGTTATAGAAATGTACACTAGATATATGGTAGCCACCCTCTGGTTTGTGTGGTGATGTGTACTAGATACATGGTAGCCACTCTCTGGTTTGTGGGGCAATTTACACTAGATATATGGTAGCCCCTCTCTGGTTTGTGTGGTGATGTGTACTAGATATATGGTAGCCTCTCTTAGGTTTGTGTGGTAATTTACACTATATATATGGTAGCCACTCTCTGGTTTGTGTGGTGATGTGTACTAGATACATGGTAGCCACTCTCTGGTTTGTGTGGCAATTTACACTAGATATATGGTAGCCACTCTCTGGTTTGTGTGGTGATGTGTACTAGATATATTGTCATTACTGGGTGTTGTGGTGATGTGTACTAGATATATTGTCATTACTGGTTGTTGTGGTGATGTACACTAGATATATGGTAGTCACTCTCTGGTTTGTGTGGTGATGTGTACTAGATATATTGTCATTACTGGTTGTTGTGGTGATGTATACTAGATATATGGTCATTTCTGGTTGTTATAGAAATGTACACTAGATATATGGTAGCCACTCTCTGGTTTGTGTGTTGACGTGTACTAGATATATTGTCATTACTGGTTGGTGTGGTGATGTGTACTAGATACATGGTCATTACTGGCTGGTGTGGTGATGTATACTAGGTATAGGGTCATTACTGGTTGGAGTGGCGTTATGTACTATAAATATGGTCATCACTGGTCGGTGTGGTGATGTTCACTAGATGCATGGTAGTCACTCACTAGTTTGTGTTTGTTGTAAACTAGATATATGGTCATTACTGGTCGGTGTGGTGATGTATACTAAATACATGGAAGTCAATCTCTGATTTGTGTGTTGTATACCATATATCTGGTCATGTTTGGTTAGTGTGGTGATGTATACTAGATATATGGTCATTACTGGTTGGTGTGGTGATGTGTACTAGATATATATTTGTATGGTCATTAATTGTTGGTGTGGTAATGTGTTCTAGATATATGGTCATTACTGCTTGTTGTGGTGATGTGTACTAAATATAAGGTCATTACTGGTTGGTGTGGTGATGTACACTAGATATAAGGTTATTACTGGTTGATGTGGTAATGTACACTAGATATATGGTCATTACTGGATGGTGTGATGATGTGTACTAGATATATGGTCATTACTTGTTGGTGTGGTAATGTACACTAGATATATCGTCATTACTGCTTGTTGTGGTGATGTGTACTAAATATAAGGTCATTACTGGTTGGTGTGGTGATGTATACTAGATATAAGGTCATTACTGGTTGTTGTGGGGATGTGTACTAGATATAAGGACATTACTGGTTGGTGTGGTGATGTATACTAGATATAAGGTCATTACTGGTTGTTGTGGTGATGTGTACTAGATATAAGGTCATTACTGGTTGGTGTGGTGATGTATACTAGATATATTGTCATTACTGGTTGGTGTGGTGATGTATACTAGATATAAGGGGTGAGTTTTACTAAGCAACTTAAGTTACGATTTTATCGTGACCTTAACTTACGTTAAGTCTCCGTCTTACTAAACTTCGTATCTTAAGTTACGCGTAAAAAACCATCGTAACTTACGACAGCATAGGGGCTACCCTAACTTACGATTTTGTCTTAAGTAATGAACTTTCTTAACTCAAATGGAATTTATTTAGCGCTACAGGTTTCTTTGACGGGTAGCTCGTGAACGACATCAAAGATCTAACTTCATCCCAGCCCATATTAAAGTACTTCCCAAGCTCAAAATGTTATTGGGTGATTCCTTCGCTTTTCTAAATTACAGTATTTCAACAGACACAATTGCATTTTAACTTTGTCTTCTTTTTTTTTAAACGAAAATTGTTGCCATAATCCTTAGCTCCTGCTACAACAATTAATAATACTAGAGATAAAAAGAAAAAAGGTAAATGTATCGAGGCGTAAAAAGAAAAGGAAATGTAGATACAGTTCTCCGTGTTTGTTTTTAGGGGTCTTTAAACTGATATTGATAATCATCATATAAGAATATGTTCAAACCAATCATATAAAATTAGTAATGGATTCACTGAAACCATAATACAATTACAAGTTTGCAATTTTTCTCGGTTATATTTAAAAGATAAGGTTAGTGCAGGCAAATTCGCCATGCACCCAAATCGCCACCCGGTGACGAAATTGTGTCATATCATGTCATATTTACAGAAGATGTGACGTAAATAACGTCACTGGAATCATCAGCACAGGCACGGCTCTTAAACATTTTGACAAGAAGCGGTATAAGAAGAAAAAAACAATATTATTAATTTAAACAGTTATAAAATCGCTTGTAACATGACGACGATCTAAAACATTTGGTCTGTGCGCTGGACATCTCGTCAACTAATACGATCAATCTTACACATACAAATTGTGGTAACATACTCTACACAGAGGAGAGGAAAAAAGGGATACTTTTTGTTGAAATGAATACATAAATAGATAAAAAAATAAATAAAAGGACATACTGTTGCAGTAGAGTAAAGAAAGACCATAATGATGTTAAGGTTCAAGTAACATCTTCTACACAACAGGCACAATAATATGTTTTTTTTTTTTAATAATCTAAATATATTTATGTCGGTTGATATTACAAGTGTGTAAGTATTTAGGAGCTATAAGGTACACAAACCATACGTGAGAAGGATGGTAAATCGGTACACTTTTTTGATAAATACCTTTTCATATGTCTGGGTCCAATGACCTACAAAAACACACACAAGACTAGCTAGTTTACTTTGATATGATTCAGACAGTAATCACGCCAGTTATCTAGCTTTCCTTCAAATGATAGTTACTATAGTATATGTCAGCAATGTGCGAATCCGCTGACTGGTCAGCAATCAAGAACCGCGGTTAGAATCCTGTGCGTAGAACATCTCTCAATTAATCAAAGGATGCCACGTGCACCGTCACGTTCAATGAAGCATTGCAAAAAAAATGTATAATCAGCACTTTTCTAATCGTGGCAAAAATACCTGTAACGTTGACCTTAAAGGACTTAAAGAAACAACAATATCGTTGAAATATGGTTTGATTTTAATCATGGACTTAAAAGACTGCATGTATATTCCACTACGTACATTGTATACATTAGTACGGTAGTTGACTGAATTTTGCTTGAATGGTAGAAGTGCCAAATCAAACTGGCGTGGAAATGTTTTTCGTTATTTTTGTTCTTCAAACAAATGAAACAGCAATTTCCGACCCCGCTGTGAATTGTTGTTGTTGGTTGATTGTATTAAAAAAATAACGATCTTACGTAAACAGCATTTCAACTATCACAACCTAGAAAAGTTATATTTATTTCAATGTTAATCATTGTTAAACACACACATTTGGAGCTGTTTGTATCAAACTTTGAGCAAACCACGGAATGACTGACGTGACAAATGTTGCTGCGTGACGTCATTCAGGCGTGTTTACAACACTGTTTATTTAAAGACATTTCAGTAAAATATTCTGTATTGGTGAACGTCGGCATTTTGATACTTTGCATTCTATATTCGGACGAATTATTTGGTTTCTTTATAATGTGACGAATTTGCCTTCATTAACATATGTAGAGAACCGCGATTCTTACATGGACCTCCCCCCCTCCTCCTCACCACGAGACGTATATAATATTACTACACTTCTACAATCTGCATATCTCTGCCCTAACCCTTCCCAGTATGGCGGAGGTAATCACTAGAACATTTCTTTCGATTTTGTTGTTGTTGTTTATCTGAGTTGAAGTGAAGTAGAATGTATGAAACAAACCCCCTCTTTTCACAACTATTTCTAATGTAGCGGCATCAATGCCGTGACCTACGCATACGTCAAATGTAGGCATGCTGTCAATCTTGGCAAAACAAGGTGAAACTGCCGACTGCGCTTGCGTGGTGTTTGTTACTTAGATGAATCCTACCTGCAACACAAGAGAGTTCCGAAATCGTAACTTACGAAATCTTCGTAAGTTAAGTTTACGACGAAACTTACGAACGCTTTAGTAAAACAGACACTTCGTAACTGAAGTTTATACTTACGAAATTCGTAAGTTGGATTTTTTTGCGTAACTTAAGTTGCTTAGTAAAACTCACCCCTTAGGTCATTACTGGTTGGTGTGGTAATGTATACTAGATATAAGGTCATTACTGGTTGTTGTGTACCAGATATATGGTTATTACTTGCTGGTGTGTGGCTGTGCACTCAATATACGGTAATCACGCACCGGTTGGTGTTATGTTGTTTACCGTAGCTGAGGCACGGTAGTCTAGTGGTAGGACGCCGACCTCGCCGACCTCCTAATCAGTTGTAATGAGATGTGTGTGTACAAGATAAATAATTGAAATTGTGTTTGTATGTAATAGACATACATTTGGTTATCACTCACCGGTTGGTTCAGTATTTGTTGTGTCATAGAAATAGTGTCATTGTATACCGTATTGTATTTTGTTATTTGTAGGACCTATGGTCGGAACTTCCTGCGTGGTGTGTTATATAGTAGAAATATGTTTGTCTGACATTGAGTGGTGTGTTGTACACTAGAAATATGTTTGTCTGACATTAAGTGGTGTGTTGTATACTAGAAATATGTTTGTCTGACATTAAGTGGTGTGTTGTATACTAGAAAGATGTTTGTCGGACACTGTGTGGTGTGTTGCACACTAGAAACTATGTTGGTCTGACACTGAGTGGTTTGTTGTACACTAGAAAATATGTTTGTCAGACACTGAGTGGTGTGTTGCACACTAGAAACTATGTTTGTCTGACACTGAGTGGTGTGTTGTACACTAGAAAATATGTTTGTCTGACACTGAGTGGTGTGTTGTACACTAAAAATATGTTTGTCTGACACTGCGTGGTGTGATGTTTACTTAAATCATAATTGTATGCCACTGAGTGTAGTGTTGTAAACTAGAAATAGGTCTTTCTGCCACTGAGTGGTGTGGTGTATACTAGAAATAGGACTGTCTGCCACCTAGTGGTGTGTTGTATAATAGAGATAGGGCTGTCTGACTCTGAGTGGTGTGTTGTACACTAGAAATGTGGTTGTCTGACTCTGAGGGGTGTGTTGTATACTAGAAATGTGGTTATCTGACTCTGAGTGGTAAGTTGTATACTAGAAATGTGGTTATCTGACTCTGAGGGGTGTGTTGTATACTAGAAATGTGGTTGTCTGACTCCGAGGGGTGTATTGATGGTAATTACATACCAACATGCGGTCAACGTATAACACTTCCAGGTCTGTCCATAATTTCATTATAATAACATCCAAAAATAAGGAAAGTGTTGCAAAATATCACGCCATATCTCTAGGAGTGTAAAGAAAACGTTTATAAGAGTCATTAGATACATTGATATACTCTTCATGCACAAATGTTAACCTTCGAGATTTTATCCATTTTCCAGCGATGATTACATGTAATACCTGAATTGGTACACCATCTCTCAGGCCATAATACCTGTTTTTATTATCTGTTAGTTGATGTTCTGATTGCAACAGAATGAGTTTCTGTAATAAATACAATTCTGAACTACAATTGTTTATAAAAGAATTTTAAAGTGTCAAGTCATAAAGACGAGAGACCAATATTAGCCATGCCTATACTTAACCCCTTCAAAATCCTTGAAAAATATCGCCGACTTGTTTTTAATTGGGTTTTTTTCTCTGGTTTTCTGACATGCTAACTTGGAGTCATCGAATATTCTTTAGTGTCGCTGACAGCAAAACGACTTGGTGAAAATGCTGATTTTTTTTATCTCTATTGTTATACTGTCAGAGTCATTGAAATGCTACAGTTGAGTTGATATTTTAGGATCAGAACCTCGACAAATCTTTGGGTCTGACACAAATTCCTCAGTGTCTGGTGAAATCCCAACATCCTGGGATGTACACACGTATGCAAGATCATGTCATATAAAAAATGTCAGGCCAAATACATGTGTGTGTTATTCGAGGGGGAGTTTATGTAATGTGTTTCTGAGCAAGGAAAGCCACAAACGCCGACGTGTTTCCCTTACAGATTGCTACTGTCTCCTTATTGTCCTATCTTGAGAAACAATAGAGATCACTTTAAGCAAGTCATATAGTAAATCAAAGTCTAATGCATAATTTTCTCAAAAATGTAGTTTTATAAAGCTTCATTGATTTAATATGCTCAGCTCCAGTCACACATAAATCCAGAATCCTGACAAATAATTGGTTTCAGATGGAAAAAGGGTATCACTTCTACCAATTACATTCCAGAATGGGATTTTTTAACAAAAGTCATACTCAAGTCAAATATGATGATTTATAACACAATTTTCAGCGACAGTTATTAAGGATAAAGCCTTCTTGAGTATGTTACCTCTATTATTTCGTGTCTGAGCGTCAGACACATGTCGGGTTTTACTGTCGTAAACAACATTTAGCTGACCGATGAAAAGTGGAGCTCTTTTTTTCAAATATATATGCAATAAAATAAACAGATAAACAACGCGTATCTATAGAATCTTTGAATATATTAGTTGTCACTTTAAGGGGGAATACAGGTTGGTTTAATAAGGTAACCGAGCAAAGAGTAAGTAATCAACAAATCTATTTATAAATCCTTAATATTGGTTATTAATCATTGTCTTCATTATAATGACTCCCCCCC
>NW_018480062.1:1049-3143 GCF_002113885.1 Mizuhopecten yessoensis | reverse complement strand
TAATAGTCAACTACTAGAATACTCCGATCGGGTTTGTGAATTAGGATGGTACTTTCAATGGAAACGGCATCGTGTAAAATCAGCACAAAAGCTGGGCTTTTAACACTTGTTAAGCTCCAGAAACGAAACATACATGTTGACATTTGTATTTTATTGTATACATAGTTAAATTCACTATAAGAAAATGAAGTTGCTAGACAAGGTACTACACGGATATGCATTCTAACCCATGTACGGGAAGGTAATCATATAATTTGCAGTGCTTTGATCTTTTCACATATGTTGCCGTTTTTAATTACAGGTGTTTTATTCGTTTTCGCTGACACTCCTATACATTCTTCATTACGTAGTTTGTGTAAGGTAGCAGACCAATGTCTTTACAATGCAAAGTTAAGATTGTTACGATAAAACGTACATCTATTGTCCAGCAATGTGTTAACGACTAATCATGCAATGCATTTAATATGACATGTAATTGTATTTAATTATCACCATTGCTGTTAAAGCTTTGGTATCTTCTCTGTGTCTATGTTGGTTATACCAAGCACAGCATAGAGTAATAGTGTAAGGCCTCGATCCTTTTTCAACCATCTGTAAATCCTTAAAGAATGGGAATGAGGCTGTAGCTTGAAATCATCAAGCGTGAAGCCGTTTATTTTGGATAGCAAACGATGGCAGGTAAGATTCTATACACTCTACATGTTTCTTCATTATCCTTGATGTTATTTGTTGATGATGTAGGTGATGTAAGTATAAATATATATTCTAGGATGTTATCATATGTTTTGTTTATCTTTCAGAGAAGTCTCGAAATAGGGAAATAAGACAAGGGTTACTCAAGCGTGCGAGGAAAATACGAATCATCATTCTCCCTCATAAGATTAATCATAATTCAGACAAACACGCTGTTGTATGGATAAGTATAAAATATAATATTACGAGACTGTTAATTACCAAAAATAAGCAACTAGATAATAAGTCCCATTATCTTTACTAAATTACACTTTTATGTCTTTTCTTTTAAGCACTTTGGCGATATGGCGTGCTATTTTGCAACAGTTTCCTGGTGTTTGGAGTATATTATTTCATGCAAACTCCGATCTGTCTACAAAACGAAATCATGAATAGCTATGTAAGTATCCTTATTACGCAGGTCAACGATGTATCTAGTTCACAAAACTCCATTCAGTGATTGAGTCTACTACAACACGACACAAACTGTATGTGTAACGACTACAGGTCAGTAACACCACACACTGCTCCGTGTGCGACGATCTTATGTCTACATTAAAACACATTCAGTGTGTAACGACATGGTTTCTGGAATACCATACACCACTCACACTGTAGATAGAGACCTACATTGTAGTTTTTATTAGTACATCAACTAATACGCTACCCCGTGAATGACATCGATGTCTACAATTAAATGACGGCAATATTATTGGCATACAACAATACACCATTACAGTATAAGTAAGCAGTAAACAACAGCGAACAAACGTGTAGACAAAATGTGTAGCACAATGTCCCCAATCAATGATGGACGAGATATGTCTAAACACAACCTTCAGTGAGTGATGCTATATTTGTTATATAGAATACCCAATAAAATGACAAGGGCAAAACTTATAACATACCACAGTACGCCACCTTAGTAAGGACCAACAAATATCACACCACGATACACCTTTTAGTGAGGACCAAACTTATATCATACCACGATACACCTCTTAGTGAGGACCAAACTTATAACATACCACAGTACGCCACCTTAGTAAGGACCAACAAATATCACACCACGATACACCTCTTAGTGAGGACAAAACTTATAACATACCACAGTACGCCACCTTAGTAAAAACCAACAAATATCACACCACGATACACCTCTTAGTGAGGACCAAACTTATAACATACCACAGTACGCCACCTTAGTAAGGACCAACAAATATCACACCACGATACACCTCTTAGTGAGGACAAAACTTATAACATACCACAGTACGCCACCTTAGTAAAAACCAACAAATATCACACCACGATACACCTCTTAGTGAGGACCAAACTTATAACATACCACAGTACGCCACC
>NW_018480062.1:0-1043 GCF_002113885.1 Mizuhopecten yessoensis | reverse complement strand
ACCTCTTAGTGAGGACCAAACTTATATCATACCACAGTACACCACTTAGTGAGGACCAAACGTATACAGGTACCATACAACAGTACACCTCCTAGTGAGAACCAAACTTATACATGTACCATACAACAGTACACCTCTTAGTGAGGACCAAACTTATAACATACCACAGTGCACCACTTAGTGAGGACCAAACGTATACATGAACCATACCACAGTACACCTCTTAGTGAAAACCAAACTTATACATGTACCATACAACAGTACACCACTATGTGAGAACCAAACTTATACCTTACCACAGTACACCACTAAGTGAGGATCAAACTTATATCTTACCACAGTACACCACTTAGTGAGAACCAAACTTATACCATACCACAGTACAGCACTTAATGAGGACCAAACTTATATCATACCACAGTACACCACTTATGAGGAACAAACGTATACATGTACCATACCACAGTACACCACTTAGTGAGGACCAAACTTTATCATACCACAGTACACCACTTAGTAGGGACCAAATGTATACATGTACCATACAACAGTACACCTCTTAGTGAGAACCAAACTTATACATGAACCATACAACAGTACACCTCTTAGTGAGGACCAAACTTATACCATACCACAGTACACCACTTAGTGAGGACCAAACTTTATCATACCACAGTACACCACTTAGTAGGGACCAAATGTATACATGTACCATACAACAGTACACCTCTTAGTGAGAACCAATCTTATACATGAACCATACAACAGTACACCTCTTAGTGAGAACCAATCTTATACATGAACCATACAACAGTACACCTCTTAGTGAGGACCAAATTTATACCATACCACAGGTCACCACTATGTGAGAACCAAACTTATACCATACCACAGTACCCCACTTAGTGAGAACCAAACTTATACCATACCACAGTACACCACTATGTGAGAAAAAACTTATACTATACCACATTACACCACTTAGTGAGAACCAAACATATACCATACCACAGTACACCTCTTAGTGAGGACCAAACTTATAC
>NW_018480061.1:827921-883514 GCF_002113885.1 Mizuhopecten yessoensis | reverse complement strand
TTTTCCACTACTTTTCGACACTTTTCGGCTTTTACCACAACCCTATCATTTCCGCCCATTTCGACGCCGAAAAGGACCTCAGTAGGATCCTACTGTCGAAAAGGAGCAAGATATTAGTGTTCCAAGAAACATTATTAAGAAATTTAGAATACATAAACGCGTACTATTGCAAGGTTATGTATAGACCGATGATGTTGCACGTTATTATAATCAACTATTCGAGTATAATTCGAATAAATTGCTTACCAATATTCGACGTGTACTTTCACAACCCCCATGACAAGCAGTATTTAAACACCGACAGTTTACGCACCTGATGAACTCGTGAAGAGGTGTAGTGAAGATTACGACTAAACTGTTGTAGATACAGGTTACCTTTTTTCACTGGGCGCATTCGATTCCGGTGAACAAGATCACATACTATTAGGATACATTCGCGTATCCGGTTGAACCGACCGGTTGAACCGGTTAAACCTGTAAAGAAAACGACAGGCACAGATTTGGACCGAGGCTGACCTCAGGAAAATTTGGTACGTGCAGATTGAAGGGTCCAGACGTACCTGACCGAAACTAAAATGCTGACTATTGTCATGTGCGTTATTTCTTTCTAAAAAAAAACAAGTCGCATGTAGTTTTTAAGATACGTTATGTAATTTAGTGGACGGATGAAAGAAGGGCATATTATTCTTGATACACTGTTTTTTATTCTCCGAAACTGTGCATTTTTAGCTCTGCTTATAGAACGGTCCAAGTGTGTTCGTTTATTGTGGAATATTCCTGCGCCACACGTACCGTTTCAACCGGGATACGCGAATGCAGCCCTAGTTACATACTAACATGTATAGTCACTTGCAGGGGGTATACGGACATATATATATGGGGTCCATGAAAAAACCTGTATTGGACGAGGCGTATACCCCTGCAAGTGACTATGTAGCGAATTTATCCCGTCGATGACTTTTTATTTATTTCATCAGAAAATAAGCTGCCAAAATACAAACTAAAACACCACAATTTAATGATAAAACATCATTTTCAGCAGTTTATTCTCAATAGAAAATGTAAAATAACAATAAAATGAATCCGCACGATAGTCATTTCCCATCCAGTCATAATTGTCTACCTATTGATGTTAATAGTATTGTTCCCAATTCTACACCAGCGTTCAAATCCGTGTCAGAAATGGCAGGATAATGTGTGATGGACCCTTTCCCCTTTCGCTTCAGTTCGGCCATCATTGCCCTGAAGTTGAAATTTGCGTCGCGAAACTCATCATCTTTGATAATATCTAACTTTCTGTTGAATGGTGGGAATTGCTAGTACCTGTTCAGTGAGTGGCGAATGTTTTTCACACTGGTTGCCTTGTACATTTCCCCGCCCGGTTTCCGGAGGTCCATGTAAAAGGGGGACAGCGTCTCATTTAGTGTGACTTTGTCGAACGTTTCGAAATTGGTTGGTTGCTGTTTCTCCGTTAAGTAGGTTTTTAGTGTTGTTGCCGATCTCTTGTTGCTTTTTTGTGTGTTGCGAGAAGATAGATCCGTCCTAATTCTCTCGATTTCATCATCGTTTCTTGAAGCAAACCTCGCCGCCATGTTTGTTTACGTCGTCTGCCGTCGGTGTAACGTCACGAAAACATGGCGTCATGACGTCACGATAGTGAGGCTCCGCAGAGGGGTAATACGGAAAATATACCCCCTGCAGGTAGCATAATACTATTAGTTACACGGAATTTTGGCAGGGTATACGGGATGGTACGACCCGAAATCCTGTAGGGGCATACCATCCCTTATACCCTGCCAAAAATCCGTGTAACGAATTTATTACCTCTTTGAGTCTTTTATAACTTTTCTGTTGTCAAGATAGTTTCGTTTTATCAAATTCCTCGAACTGTTCTTCCTTTCTTTCTTTTAAATACGTCCTCAGCATGTTTGCCACTCGTCTGTTCGACTCTTGTGTGTTTTGTGGCACATAGTTTTGCCCTTTTGGCGAGTATTTCCTCATCAGTTTGCGAAGCGAAACGTTTTGCCATTTTGTAAACAGCGAAGCAGACCACGAATGCGAGTAGTCTCCCGTTGCCCCGCCACAAGATACAAAGACACGTGACCCGTATACCCCTTGTAAAATCACGTGATTCCACCGTATTACTGCCGAGAATCACAAGACATGACCGTATACCCCCTGATATTTTCGTATACCCCCTGAGATTTACGAATGCGGTTTGGTACACTGTAGTTTTTACCCAATCAGATTCCTAGATTTTTCTCAAAGGGGTAACAATATTAGTTACACGGATTTTTGGCAGAATATACGGGATGGTATGACACTAAAGGGTTTCGTATTTGCTGAGGCCGATAGGCCGAAGGAAATACGAAATCCTGTAGAGTCATACCATCCCGTATACCCTGCCAAAAATCCGTGTAACAAATTTCTCAAAGGGGTAAGAAGGGTTTGTATGAGGTTCGCGCCAGCCAATGAAATTGCTACATTTTTGACAGAGGCGGAATAATACATTATATCAGATATATAGTATATACACGTCTTTGATAATATAGTCACTGGATAATACTGTCACTAACAGTTTATCGTAACATGTGATTGTCTCTTGTAGTCGTCATTTTGATATTGCTTACAGTTACGAGAATTTAGAACAGAAGAGATCCAAACTGGTAACCTTTCTTACCTGCGGTTGCACCTTTAAATGTTGGTAATACAGTATATCACGGAATAAGATTACATATCTAAGTCCGTGACTATATACAGAATGAGTCTGCCAACTTTTAAATTGATGACCCACTATTCTCACTATGATTTTATCAAAACTGTAATGCAATATGGGATTGTCCAAATATCTAATTATCCTGCTCAATACCACAGGGACCTGAACAATTATTACATCTATATTTGGACCTAAACTAAGGTGTTCAGAGTAATTTGACATGTATTAGGGGTTTGGATCGACTTTCGGTAAAAATGACACCCCAATGATCATATAAACGAGTTTTACCGAAAGTCGATCTAAACCCATCCTTGATATCCACGGGTTACGCTCACTTGCGCTCTCTACACCCCTGGAATATGTCATGGCAAAATTGAATGCTTAGCGTACAACTTGACAGGTTTTGAAACCGGGCGTCGCTCCTTTGTAATGTTCAAAGGACACTAGTATCAGCCTAGTGATAGGTCAGGTTTTTTTTACCTGACGCCAATCAAATAGCTAGCCGCGTGCCTTCAATTTTGCTATGACATTATTCCAGGGGTGTAGAAAGCGAAAGTGAGCGTAACCCCTGGATATCGAGGATGATCTAAACCCATCAAACATGTAAAATTACTCTGAACACCTTAGTTTTGGTCCAAATATAGCTGTAACAAATTATCGGGTCCCTGTGGTTAATACAATACGAAAAATGGTTCCGGAGGTGCTCAAAAAAGCTAAACATTTTCTTCACCAAATGTTACACTTGTTTCTCCGGCAAACTTCTTGTACATATGTTTATCATTGGTATACTCGTACATTTTTTTCAAAAAGTAAGTTCTATTAACCTGATTAATAATTTAACATTAAAGTAGTATCCTTAGTATATTGTTTTCTGAGCTCAGATGCCAAATTTCAATATATTTTGGACAGCCTGACGTTTTGGTTTTGTTTTTTTTTGCTTTGTGAAACATATAATATGACATTTGGAGTTTTCGTATCTGTGAAGTATCATCAACCGGACCTCTTTGACTTTTACCAAGCATGCCGTAACACAAGTTGGCCAGTTACAAAACTCTCCATTCGGTGTACGTCCATTTAATATCATATCTCAATGACCACGATCATCCAATAAATTACGACATTTTGAAATATGAATCAACAGCAAACTGTTGGTCCGCCCCTGACAGATGGTTTTAACCGGAAACCTTATCGAATAATTAAGTAAATTTATTCGACTTTTTCCGCTTGAAATTGTTATGAACGTATGCACAGGTCCCCAGACAACTATGACAATGATTTGATTTGAGCACGCATAACCTACTGGAAATATTGCATGGCCCGTGGAAATGTTTGAAGCAGCTTGAAAGCTTTGGCTGAAGCGACCGTTGCTTTAGATAATTACATTCCTCGCAAATAGGGAATCGATACTATAAGTTATTAAATGCACACAAAAGATGGAGCAATATAAAGTTCCATTTTAATACGTCACAAACACTGTCTGAGGTAAATGTAAACAAAAACACGTTTATCACATAACTGACCCTTTTGACTATGTCATACGGTCATGACATAAAGGATGAGTGTCTATAAGGCCCTTTTTAAGCCCCGGTAAGTTCAAAGATGTCTTATTGTATTACATGCGGAGACACTAAGGTAAACGATTGACTGAAAGTGGGTTTTTGGGGGTACCAAATGGGGTAGGGTGAATCACAAATATAATTTGCTGCTTTCAAAATGATCTTAAAAACCTAAATAATACGGTTCCTGTCTTTGAAAACATGTGTAAATTAGCAGGCATATATAAAAAAAAAAATGAAAATGAAAGAAATTAAATTGTCACGTAAATATCATTTACATAAAACGGAGGATTACGTCATGGGATTGTTTTAGGTAATTTTCAAGTGAAACGTATTCTGTTTTCTCAATATTTTCCTTTCTAATTTATATTTTGTGTTGAATTTACAACTTTACTCATTTGAGGATATTTACATATAATGCATATTCACTACGCACTTTCCTTTTGTTTTATACTGAGTTATCGCTTCTGGACACATCTCAAATTAGGCTATTTCAAATATATCTCAATTATAAGTGAATTAAAAGGTGCAGGACACCCTTTATATGCCATAAGTATATGATCTTAAAAGTTGATATTGTATATAATATATATCATATAATATTTGCTCAACATCTGTGGCTAAAGTGAGTTCCAGGTCCTGATTTGTTTTCTTACTTATCAAAGTTAACTTACAAATAAAAAATTGCATTTGCCATCACAACTACTGTAAAATGATTAAATTATTATATAAAGTATGATGATATTTAATTTGTGAAAGTTTCATCCTTATCCCACAATGCTTATAAACACATTTTCCTGTGTTTTGGAATACGAGGACTTAAGTGCATTTCCTTGCCTAACACCAAATATTTCCTTTAAATACTAGTCTTTACGACTTGGTCTCTCTTGGCGTATGGTCAGTCTAGCTTGTCATACGCACATCTGACTTCTTTAAACACTCTACTGAGCCTGTTTAATCTACATACTTTCATATAGACTATTGTAAGGAAATATTTGGTGTGTGGAAGATCCGTTTCGATGGAGGATGGAAGTCGTTTAGATTAGTTTATGAAAAATTAGCAAAATGATAACTAATGTTGGAAAATATCATGTTTTGTTATTGACATTTAGTATGTCTCATCCCTGTGTTCGATTGATTCGCAAGCTGACATTCAAATAAAAGTGACGTTGTTCATAACACACGGACAGTTGCGCTCAAGCGAAGCACACGGACAGTTTCACTGGAGCGAAGCACGAGGACAGTTTCACTGGAGCGAAGCACGAGGACAGTTTCACTGGAGCGAAGCACACGGACAGTTGCGCTGTGACACTTTACAAAGGTCACTTAGATGTATAGTCTCGGTAACTTATAATATATTGTTCATATCTACGTTGATACTAGTATATCAACTCACACTCGACATTACTTGTAAGTTTAATCACCATGGATATTTGTAAACTTTTTTCACCGTTCTTTTTCTTTATTGTAATGATTTGTGCCCTCCATCCTGGTGCATTTCCAAAGAAACAATTGGGAAGATCGGATAATTTCGCTATTAAGAGTGGTCAATGGGAAAAAGGAGGTGTTAGTTCCTCTTCTCCTTTTGAACCCTTTAAGAATACCAAGAGGACACGGTCTCTGTGGGAAGCTGAGCCAAACACTGAAATGGAATGTCCGCAAAGTAGGTTCTCCTTTTATATTTGTCTTTTTTATAAAACAACATATTGTCACGTTTTCATTTCATTTAACCCGGCACTTATTTCTTTAATTACTCGACAGTCCGTTCTTGTTCTATTTGAATTGGTTACGTGTTCAAGCTTTATTTTGCATCATTGTGTTGTTTTTGGGAAAAGAAACTTTAATTTAATTGTTTAAAGAATTTGTTTAACTTGTTTTTGTTTTCTTGCTTGCTTTTTACGATATATTTAAAATTGCTTCCAATATATTGCCATACGTAATACTTCGTTGGAACAGTGTAAAGACTGCGAGTTTATAAAAATTACGACTGATCATATATTTTATTAATGTGTAACTCCAGAACATATATAGTAATGTACTGTAAAGCGCATTTTTAGGTTATATATTATGATGTACATACATGTTGTATTATCGTTATACTTAATACTGTTAATTATGAAATGCATCAAGTTCTAGAGGGTTTTTTTTCAGAAAGATTTTCATATGTAATTTAATGGGCTTTTCACAATCAAAAGTTTACATTTTGTTTAAACCTTAATTTGAAGATGACATATTCATGAAACATTTGTGGGGTGAGTTATCTTTTCCCCATCTCTATATCATTTACAAAGATACACATTGCTGAAGTAAGTCATCAACGCTCGTGGCGGCCATCGTGGAATAAGTTTCGCTGCAATAATAACGTAAGTTCCAAAATAAAACCAAACGAATATTTGTACCAAATTTGGTTGAAAATGGATCGCCAGAACTGAAAAACAAGTTTGTTGAATACTGTTTTCAAATGATCACATCTTCAATTGAACCCATGAACTGGAATATGACAAAAGTCTTTTATAACTCTATTTCTTATCCGAATATGAACTTTGCAAATGAACGCGTTGACTATTTCATAAATAAAAATAATAATGTTTATTACAGACATTGTATTTAAAAATGTTGCAATGACAAATTCTTTCCATGTCATACAATACGTCAAAAGATCATTGATTTATTTTCTGAAGGGACAATTACTTTGTAGAAGAAGAATATTAGAAACAAAACTGACTTTGAAGCTGAACTTGAAGATCATGATATAATCAGTATAACTGAATCTAACTTAAACCCTACGGTAAATGATACTGGCAAGATGTGGAAAGGGATGATGTCGAATTGCTAAGGTTGGAAGCTACTATTGAAAAATCATCAATTTCGTCTCAGTGGTATCTTTAGACCTGACAGATATATTCTGGGATAAGTTAGATGATTCACTTACCAGAGATAATGACACCTTATAATAATATTGAATACTTGGATAAATAAGATGATTCTCTTACCAGAGATACTGATACCTTATAATAATATTAAATACTTGGATAAGTTAGATGATATACTTACCAGAGCTACTGATACCTTATAATAATATTGAATACTGGGATAAGTTAGATGATTCACTTACCAGAGATACGTATTGATACTGATACCTTATAATAATAATAATTGTCCTATGATAGGACTACAACACATCATAATAGATATAGTATACATCACTAATTGAGTCCGTAATTGTACGAGGCGTTGTTTGGACGAAGACAAACTTAAATATTTCCCATAAACCGCCATATCTCGAAATAACGAAATAAAAAATAGGATATACACAACTACCTGACGACAGGGGATAGTTATCAAATATGTTAAGTTTCGCTGAAATCGGCCTAGTACTTTGTGAAGAGCTGTCCGGAAAAGCCTTTTTCAGCAAAAGCCATAACCCCGTAAAACAGGAGTCAGAGATGAGTAATAATACCTGGATGTACAACAGTAAGGGGTAATTAAAATTTCGCACCAGTGTAGGAGCTGTTTCCAGGACAAGATTTTGCGGACGACAGACAGACAGACAGAGGAACTTGTTTCATTGGTTTAACAAATATTGATCAGATATAATGTAAAGAGTAAATACTGAAGGTTACGATTCACAGTTTAATGGTGTACATACAGGAGTTCCAAAGGTTCAGTTATTATCCTACACAATATTATAAAGGTCATTTACGCAGGGTAGTCATATATATATATATATATATTAAAACTGGTAGTCCTTAAGAACTGTCTCCCCGTATCTTTGTTTGTATACCTCTATGCTTATTCTTATATCATATTATTATATTATTGTTATTCCACAAATTTTTAAAAAAAAAACATTTCTTAGCGAATTTTTCGTTTTTATTTGTTTATATTATTTTCTACCATTATGGAAGCCTGTTATATGTCATATGTGTTTATTACAATGCAGTCTATTATTCAAAACACCAATTTTTTTATTAATTCTCTCACTGATACTATTTGATGTAACGATATGGATACAAATCCAGAACATGAAGGTAGCAGTCAGGTTTTATACCATGTTAAGGTATTTACTGTCTTATTATCAGGTGAGTGTTTAATGTCAGGTTGACATTTTTATCACAATTCTTCCAGTAATTCAAAAGTTTTACAACCCTACCTGCTTATGAATACCTGAGGGTACACATTATTGAAAAATCGTCTGTACTCATATTTAAATAGCAAACTTTTAAGACAAAATAAAATGAAATACCATTTCTAGAGATACATATGGACACAGTACTACAAAGCCTTGTTATTTCACCTATTTCATCAGGAAGAGGGACTCGTTCTCCTCGTTCTCGCGATGAGTTGGCCAAGTGCCCGGAAACTTTCTGTCAGCACGTTAGTTACAGGTGTAACATGCAATGTCCAGAAACGAATACAGGAGCTGTTTTCTGTGGTGAGTACATGTTTATTTCACGAACGTCAATTTTCCTATAGAAATACAACATATACATCATAAATAAGGAAGATTAATTATACTCTTTTAACTTAACAGTTACAGCGAGAAAGTGATGAAAATATTCAATCGTATTGGCTAAATTTGTATCAAAAGTAATGGATAATATTTTGTATATTATTTCGATCACGACAAATATTACCATTTATAAAAATGTCACAATCAAATCAAGAATTGTCCAGTTATCTTATGTTATTCTAGAACTATACAACTGTACCGGTACCCACCACTGTTCATCTGCCAATGAATTCACTATCCCTATAGAAGAAGTTTGTGACACCATAGACCAGTGTCCTGATTCGGATGATGAGTTTACCTGTGTCCAGCCGTGCTGGCCGTCTTGTATGTGTATTGGGGTAATGGTCAACTACAGAGACACTAACCTCGATATTTCCGGTTTTCATTTCAACAACATGTCCATTGTCACCAATCAGAACGATCCACAGTCTGTAGGTGTTTTCCATCTATCATACCTAAGTTACCTGAAAATAGCAGAGGTACACACTCTGCCCGAGAGTTTCATCAGAGGATTTTATAACCTTAAATCACTAGATGTATCAAATAACAAGATAAGCTTACTTACTGATGATATTTTTAGAGACATGTCCAGTCTTGTGTCATTGAATTTATCCTTTCTCATGATAAATCATCTTTCGAATAACGTGTTTAACGGACTTTTTCATCTTATTGATCTGGATCTGAGCCACAATCAGATAAAAGATATACTTGGTGATGTGTTTAGAGAAATGTCTTTACTTACAGAGCTTGATCTGTTCCAAAATCAGATAATATTCCTACCAGAAAATGTTTTTAACGGACTTTCTGCACTTACCTATCTTGATCTGGGACTAAATCAGATAGTTGCTCTCCCCGATGATGTGTTTAACGGACTTTCTGCACTTACTGAACTGTATCTGGAAAGAAATCAGATAGTTGCTCTCTCCGATGATGTGTTTAACGGAGTTTCTGCACTTACTGAACTGTATCTGGAACGAAATCCGATAGTTGCTCTCTCCGATGATGTGTTTAACGGAGTTTCTGCACTTACTGAACTGTATCTGGAACGAAATCCGATAGTTGCTCTCTCCGATGATGTGTTTAACGGACTTTCTGCACTTACCGAACTGTATCTGGAACGAAATCAGATAGTTGCTCTCCCCGATGATGTGTTTAACGGACTTTATGCACTTACTGAACTGTATCTGGAACGAAATCAGACAGTTGCTCTCCCCGATGATGTGTTTAACGGACTTTATGCACTTACTGAACTGTATCTGGAACGAAATCAGACAGTTGCTCTCCCCGATGATGTGTTTAACGGACTTTATGCACTTACTGAACTGTATCTGGAACGAAATCCGATAGTTGCTCTCTCCGATGATGTGTTTAACGGAGTTTCTGCACTTACTGAACTGTATCTGGAAAGAAATCAGATAGTTGCTCTCTCCGATGATGTGTTTAACGGACTTTCTGCACTTACCAATCTGGATCTGGGACGAAATCAGATAGTTGCTCCCCCTGATGATGTGTTTAACGGACTTTCTGCACTTACCAATCTGTATCTGGAACGAAATCAGATAGGTGCTCTCCCTGATGATGTGTTTAACGGACTTTTTGCACTTACCTGCCTAGATCTGGGACAAAATCAGATAGTTGCTCTCCCCGCTGATGTGTTTAACGGACTTTCTGCACTTACTAATCTGGATCTGGGAAGAAATCAGATAGTTGCTCTCCCCGATGATGTGTTTAACGGACTTTATGCACTTACTGAACTGTATCTGGAACGAAATCAGATAGTTGCTCTCTCCGATGATGTGTTTAATGGACTTTCTGCACTTACTCATCTGAATCTGGGACGAAATCAGATAGTTGCTCTCCCTGATGAGGTGTTTAACGGACTTTCTGCACTTACCGATCTGTATCTGGCACGAAATCAGATAGTTGCTCTCCCTGATGATGTGTTTAACGGACTTTCTGCACTAACTGATCTGTACCTGGAACGAAATCAGATAGTTGCTGTTCCTGATGATGTGTTTAACGGACTTTCTGCACTTACCTACCTGGATCTGGGACAAAATCAGATAGTTGCTCTCCCCGATGATGTGTTTAACGGACTTTCTGCACTTACTAATCTGGATCTGGGAAGAAATCAGATAGTTGCTCTCCCCGATGATGTGTTTAACGGACTTTCTGCACTAAATGTTCTGTTTCTTAACGAAAATCAGATAACATTCCTACCAGAAAATGTGTTCAACGGACTTTCTGCACTTACTGGACTGGATCTGGGACGAAATCAGATAGTTGCTCTCCCCGATGATGTGTTCAACGGACTCTCTGCACTTAACGTTCTGTCTCTTATCGAAAATCAGATAACATTCATACCAGAAAATATGTTCAAGGGACTTTCTGCACTTAGTGAACTGCATCTTGGACAAAATCAGATAGTTGCTCTCCCCGATGATGTGTTTAGTAGTCTGCTTGTAATTTCGACAATCCTGTTAAACGGTAATAGGCTCTCGGTTTTACCTTCTTTGCCTATCTCTGTTCAAGTGCTTGATATATCATACAACTCTTTAACAAATCTACATAATGGATTATTGATCAAAAACAGTCACATGTCATTGTTAAGTGTCATAGGTAATGATCTGGAAGTTAAGAAATATATGTTTGAAGGTCTGAATAATCTCACAACTTTACTGACTGATACTCCGTTTATGTGTTGTGTTAAACCGAAGTCAGTTTCCGAAGACAGATGTGTACAAACAACGGTATCTGACATTGATACGTTAAGTTATTGCTTTAGAAGGCATACGTCATGCACATCAGAAGTTGATGCGATATCATCCTGTGATGCCTTGATAGGTTCAGTTATACAAAGAGCTTGCCTTTGGATAATTGGGGTTTGTGCCTTAGTTGGAAATGTTATCGTTTTCTTCTACCGACTATTCCTCGACAGAGATAACATTACACAGAGTTATTCACTTTTTGTACTGAACTTGTGTGTATCCGATTTTCTCATGGGTGTCTACCTACTGATAATAGGCGTTGCTGATGTATATTACAACGGTCTGTACGCATGGAATGACAGGAAATGGAGAAGAAGTATTGTCTGTACCACAGCTGGAATTTTGTCCACTATATCTAGTGAGATGTCCACGTTCCTGATTCTACTGGTGACAATAGACAGAGCTATTGTGATAGCGTTCCCCATGTCCCGTCTTTCGCGATGGAGTATTTCGTGGAAACAAGCTACCATTATCTCTGTGTCCTTGTGGTTTGTTTCCATTACTCTTGCAATCATCCCTATTGTTGCTCTGCAGTCCTACTTCAAAGGGGAATATTACTCTCAATCCGGAGTGTGTCTCGCCTTACCACTGACAAGCGACAAGCGACCAGGTGCGGAGTATTCCTTTGCACTCTTTGTTTGCCTGAACTGTATCATCTTCGTCGTTATAGTCATAGGTCAAATCTGCATTTTTAAAAGTATTATCACAAGTGGCGGCCGCATGATCTCATCACAGACTCGTCAACGAGATATGTCTGTCGCAAGGACCCTCTTCATGGTGGTGGCTACAGACTTTTGCTGCTGGTTTCCTATCGGTGTCATGGGTATGTAACATGTGTAGATATGATAACAGATGCAACAATATGTTAGTTATTCTTCGATTACATAACATAACGAATTATTAATGCGGACACTAGGAGTGATCATTAATACTGTATTTACCACGTGACTCTTTATTCATAACAATGCATCTTACTATGAATCTTTAGTTTTGCGTGTCTACCCCAGCATAATATTATTGATTATGAAGATTTTGTGATGGGTATAGATTTAATAACTGGATGATACCAAGTGTTATGTTATATAACAAACAGGAAATATTTCTCCTGAACTGTAGGAGTGTTTATTTAGTTTCGTACCTATCACGTGACATAAATCACAACGGAATGTCATTGTCTACGACAGCTTTTCTAACCATACTTTATCGAAGCATTATTAATGTTTAAATCTGGTATTTTGCAGGTGTATTGTCTAAATCTGGATACAACATCCCAGATGACGCATATGCCTGGATAATGGTATTCGTGCTGCCAGTTAACGCTGCTATCAATCCGTTCTTGTACACTGCCACAGCTATATGGCGGAAGCGACAAAGAGTAAGTATTGATAACCATAGATATGTTCCCTATTCACTGTAACAACCTAAAAGTTTCTAACGTAACACTGCCCTACGTCCAAAGGTGAAACTAGAAAGAAAATAAAGTTTTTATGTTCCTTGAGACTAGATTGAAATTTAATGTTCGTTAACCCATTCACCGCTGAAATTTTATAATGAACTTATCCAACATTTGAATTAGAAATGTTCAAATGTGTCTTAAAGGTGAATAAATGAATGCCAATTTTAGCCAATGGCATATCCCAAATATCGTTCGCCTAATTTACTGCTACGTAATGTAAACCATTGTTAGAAAAAGTTAACATTGAAAAATTCAAGATGTTTCCCTATATAATCTTCTTTTAAAACAATAAATATATATAGAAATTCTAGACAAAACTTTTTAATCATATTGAATGGGAAAATATATGTTTAAAGTTTTAAACTGCTTTTAAACTAGTCATTTTTTATTTTCATAGGAAAAACGGAGAGTAGAGATGATATCGCCAAATCGAGGTCATCGTCACCAAGCTGGTGCTATTGAGATGGAAACACCAATGCAATGACATAACATGATGAGTGACTCTGTTTATGTTTTTGTTTGGGCTACAACTAAATCTGAAGTTGTCTGCTAGAATCAACCTAGTGTTATCTACTAGAATCTGGTTTAGTGAAATCTGCTAGAATTATTCCTAGTGTTATCTGCTAAAATGATGTGTTATGTTATCTGCTAGAATCCAGCTTTGTGTTATCTGCTACATCATACCTAATCCTGGTGTTATCTGCTAGAATCATACATTTGTACCATGTGTTATGTGATACTATTTTATAATTCACCAAACCAAACGAACATAAATTATTGATCAAATATAACTCAACACACTGTGTTCAGAATATAGTTTACTGTAGCTAGCGCTATATTGGGCACTCAATTTTGCAATCCATTGACGCGTGCAGCACATAATCCAATCCGTAAAAACAAACGCTAAAGCGTAACCGTTCTAGTGTCCATATTTCTTCCCGGATATGTTGACAAAACCACCGGATCCTTACCCAGCTTATACACCTGTAACAAAGAAAATAAAACAGGAACAACTTCTATTCCAAAATCAATTCTTGGGGAGTGGGATATCAAACTATAGCGTCTGTCGAAAAGTTGAATGATTTACATAGCTTGTAACCTGTACAACTCACCTGAATCTCAGGTAAAGCACATGTGCCTCGCGCCTCGTCACATGATACAATATGTTCCATACAAACACGCCACACGTTACCCTCACTATAACACAGTGAAGACCGTAACATTGATAAATGCAAGAATCCTGCTTTTTATTATCTGCTTGAATCATACCTGCTGTTTTACTTGACTCATGATTTGTGTTATCTGCTAGAATCTTGTCACAAATGTGTCATCTGCTAGAATGATACCTAGTGTTATCTGCTATAATCATCCTTGTGTTGTCTGCCAGAATTATGTATAGTGTTGTCTGCTATAATCATCCTAGTGTTGTCTGTAAGAATTATATGAAGTGTTGTCTGCCAGAATTATATCTAGTGTTGTCTGCTATAATCATCCTTGTGTTGTCTGCCAGAATTATATATAGTATTGTCTGCTAGAATCATCCTAATGTTGTCTGTAAGAATTATATGTAGTGTTGTCCGCCAGAATTATATCTAGTGTTTTCTGCCATAATTATATCTAGTGTTATCTGTTTTAATCATCGAAGTGTTGTCTGCCAGAATTATATATAATGTTGTCTGCTAGAATTATGCTAATGTTATCTGCCAGAATTATATCTAGTGTTGTCTGCTATAATCATTCTCATGTTGTGTGCCATAATTATATTTAGTGTTGTCTGCTAGAATCATGCCTGGTGTTAGAGGTTAGAATCATTTTTAGTGTTAGGTTTTAGAATCAAGCCTGATGTCATGTGTTGGAATTAAGCAAAGTGTTATATGTCCATATAAAAAAAGACTATTTTGAGAACTGTAAAGGATTTTGTGTAACTAGGAATGTGAAAAACTATCTACAGAAGAACTGATTGCTGGTATTGGTTTGATGACTACGAAACAGGATATGCTCATTATACCTGACACCTTACTGATAGAGATAGCTGAACAAACAGACATGAATATCAACGTTATAACTACATTTTAACATTCTAAGTGTGTCGTTTACTGTTGGGGATTATGAAACAGTAGGGTTATATGACCGGTAAAATACTGAATAATCAAGTGTTAGGCTATGCTCAGAGAGAGTCCTGCATAGAAAACAGATGATTTAGTATATTCAGTAAGATATTTATGTTTGGAAGAAATAATGCATCGAGTTTAACTTTTTGCTCAAACAATGTTAATATAAAACGTGTCTCAGCTTTAAAAGACCGCCTTATCCGGTTTCCAAATGATATCTTTGTGAGCGATTTGTATGTTTACCTGTATAATGAAGTGTCGCACTTGTACAAATTGTCAGGGAATTTTCCATGAAGTTTTGTGTAGTTTTAGTGCCAATTAAGCCTCACCGACCGTATGAACAAATAAACCTTGTAAAGTAATCTTAAGTGTTGTAATTTTGCAGTGCCAATTAAAATACCCTAAAATAAGCATAATACAGGTGTAAAACACGTGTATAATGAATAGTGTAAATGTTACCTAGCGCTAAGTAAAGAGTAGAGTGTATGGTTGTGATAAAGTGTAGGGCTGTGGTAAGATGTAGAGCTATGGTAAGGTGCAGGGCTGTAGTAAGGTGTAGGGCTGTGATAAGATGTAGAGCTATGGTGAGGTACAAGGCTTTAGTAAGGTGTAGGGCTGTGGTAAGGTGCAGGGCTGTGATAAGATGTAGGACTGTGGTAGGATGTAGAGCTATGGTAAGGTGCAGGGCTGTAGTAAGGTGTAGGGCTGTGGTAAGATGTAGAGCTATGGTAAGGTGCAGGGCTGTGATAAGATGTAGGGCTATGGTGAGGTACAAGGCTGTAGTAAGGTCTATGACTGTGGTAAGATGTAGAGCTATGGTGAGGTGCAAGGCTGTAGTAAGGTGTAGGGTTGTGGTAAGGTGCAGGGATGTAGTAAGGTGTAGGGCTGTTGTGAAGTGTATGACTGGTCAGGCGCAGGGCTGTAGTAAGGTGTAGTGTAGTGGTAAGATGTAGGACTATCGCAAAGTGACGGACTAGGGTAAGGTGTAGGGTTTTGGTGAGGTGTAGGGCTGTGGTAAGGTATAGAGCTAGAGTAAGGCGTACGTCTGTGGTTACGATGTAGGGTAGTGGTAAGCTGTTGGGCTATGGTAAGTCTAAGGTTTATGGTAAGGTGTAGTGTTGTGGTAAGATGAAAAGTAGTAAGGTATAGCGTGTGATAAGATGAAGGCTAGTGGTAAGTTGTAGGGTAGTGGTAAGATGAAGGGCTGTTGTAATGTTTAGGGCTGTGGTAAGGTGTAAGGCTGTGTTAAGGAGTAAGGCTGAAGTACGGTGTAGTATTGTGGTAAGGTGTATGGCTGCGGTGAGATGTAGGGATGTGGTAAGACATAGGGCTGTTGTAAAATGAAGAGTTGTAGTAAGGTGTAGGGCTCTGATTAGGTGTAGGTTTGTTGTAAGTTGTAGGGTTGTGGTAAGGTGTAAGCCTGTGGTAAGGTGTAGGGCTGTGCTAAGGTGTAGGTTTGTGCTAAGGTGTAGGGTTGCGGTAAATTGTAGGGTTGCGGTATGGTGAAGGGTTGTAGTAAGATGTAGTGTTTGTGCTGAGGTGTAGGGCTGTGATAAGGATTAGGGCTGTGATAGGGTGTATATTTAGAGCTGCGGTATGGTGTCGGGTTGCGGTAAGGTGTAGGGCTTGTGGTAAGGTGAATGTCGGTTGTAGGATGTAGGGCTGTGATAAGTTGTAGTGTTGCAGTAAGGTGTAGGGATGTGATTAGGTATAAAAGGGCTGTGATATTGTGTAGGGTTGCGGTAGGGTGGGGGCTGCATTAAGGTGTAGGGCTGTGGTAAGGTGTAGGGTTGCGGTAAGGTGTAAGGTTGCGGTAAGGTATAGGGTTGCGGTAAGTTGTAAGGCTGTGGTAAGGTGTATGTCTTTGGTAGGATGTAGGGCTGTGATAAGGTGTAGGTTTGCAGTAAGGTGTAGGGATGTGATTAGGTGTAAAAAGGCTGTGATAATGTGTAGGGTTGCGGTAGAGTGGAGGGCTGTAATAAGATTTAGGCTTGTGGTAAGGTGTAGGTTTGTGGTAAGGTGTAGGGTTGCGGTAAGATGTAGGGCTGTAATAAGTTGCAGGGCTGTAATAGTGTGTAGGGTTGCGGTAGGGCTGTGGTAAGGTGTAGTGTGGCGGTAAGGTGTAGGACTGTTATAAGGTGTATGGTGGCGGTAGGGTGTAGGGCTGTTATAATTCGTAGGGCTGTGATAAGGTATAGGTCTTTGGTGGGATGTAGGCCTGTGCTAATGTGTAGGGTTGTGGTAAGATGTAAGGCTGTGTTAAGGAGTAAGGCTGAAGTACGGTGTAGGATTGACGTAAGGTGTATGGCTGTGGTGCGATGTAGGGCTATGGTAAGGTGTAGGGCTGTGGTGAAATGAAGAGTTGTAGTAAGGTGTAGGGCTCTGATAAGGTGTAGGTTTGTGATAAGGTGTACGGTTGCGGTAAGGTGTAGGGTTGCGGTAAATTGTATGGCTGTGATAGGGTGTAGTTTTGTTGTAAGGTGCATGGCTATGGTAAATTGTAGGGCTGTGATAAGGTGTAGGGCTTTGATAAGGTGTAGATTTGTTGTAAGGTGTAGCTTTGCGGTGAGGTGTAGGGTTGCGGTAAGGTGTAGGGCTTTTGTAAGGTGTATGTCTTTGGTAGGATGTAGGGCTGTGATAAGACGCAGGATACAGTAAGGTGTAAGGATGTGATTAGGTGTAAAAGGGCTTTGATTATGTGTAGGGTTGCGGCAGGGTGGAGGGCTGTGATAAGGTGTAGGGCTGTAATAAGGTGTAGGGCTGTGGTAAGATGTAGGTTTGTGGTAAGGTGTAGGGTTGCGGTAAGATGTAGGGCTGTGATAAGAAGCAGGATGCAGTAAGGTGTAGATATGTGATAAGGTGTAAAAGGGCTTTGATTATGTGTACGGTTGCGGTAGGGTGGAGGGCTGTAATAAGGTGTAGGGCTGTGGTAAGGTGTAGGTTTGTGGTAAGGTGTAGGGTTGCGGTAAGATGTAGGGCTGTGATAAGGTGTATGGCTGTGATAATGCGTAGGGTTGTGGTGGGGTGTAGGGCTGTAATAAGGTGTAGGGTTGCGGTAAGGTGTAGGGCTGTGATAAGGTGTAGGGTTGCGGTAAGGTGAAGGGTTGCGGTAAGGTGTAGGGCTGTTGTAAGGTGTATGTCTTTGGTAGGATGTAGGGCTGTGATAAGAAGCAGGATGCAGTAAGGTGTAGATATGTGATAAGGTGTAAAAGGGCTTTGATTATGTGTACGGTTGCGGTAGGGTGGAGGGCTGTAATAAGGTGTAGGGCTGTGGTAAGGTGTAGGTTTGTGGTAAGGTGTAGGGTTGCGGAAAGATGTAGGGCTGTGATAAGGTGTATGGCTGTCATAATGCGTAGGGTTGTGGTGGGGTGTAGGGCTGTGATAAGTTGTAGGGTTGCGGTAAGGTGTAGGGCTGTGATAAGGTGTAGGGTTGTGCTAAGGTGTAGGGTTGCGGTAGGGTGTAGGGCTGTTATAAGGTGTAGGACTGTGATAAGGGATAGGTCTTTGGTGGGATGTAGGGCTCTGATAAGGTGTAGGGTTGCGGTAAGATGTAGGGCTGTGATAAGGTGTAGGTTGGCGGTAGGGTGAAGGGTTGCGGTAAATTGTAGTGTTGCGATATTGTGTAGGGTTGCGGTAAGGTGTAGGGTTGTAGTAAGATGTAGTGTTTGTGGTGAGGTGTAAGGCTGTGATAAGGAGAAGGGCTGTGATAAGGTGCAGGGCTGTGATAGGGTGTAGGTTTGTGGTAAGGTGTAGGGTTGCGGTACGATGTAGGGCTGTAATAAGTTGCAGGGCTGTAATAGTGTGTAGGGTTGCGGTAGGGCTGTGTTAAGGTGTAGTGTGGCGGTAAGGTGTAGGACTGTTATAAGGTGTATGGTGGCGGTAGGGTGTAGGGCTGTTATAATTCGTAGGGCTGTGATAAGGTATAGGTCTTTGGTGGGATGTAGGCCTGTGCTAATGTGTAGGGTTGTGGTAAGATGTAAGGCTGTGTTAAGGAGTAAGGCTGAAGTACGGTGTAGGATTGACGTAAGGTGTATGGCTGTGGTGCGATGTAGGGCTATGGTAAGGTGTAGGGCTGTGGTGAAATGAAGAGTTGTAGTAAGGTGTAGGGCTCTGATAAGGTGTAGGTTTGTGATAAGGTGTACGGTTGCGGTAAGGTGTAGGGTTGCGGTAAATTGTATGGCTGTGATAGGGTGTAGTTTTGTTGTAAGGTGCATGGCTATGGTAAATTGTAGGGCTGTGATAAGGTGTAGGGCTTTGATAAGGTGTAGATTTGTTGTAAGGTGTAGCTTTGCGGTGAGGTGTAGGGTTGCGGTAAGGTGTAGGGCTTTTGTAAGGTGTATGTCTTTGGTAGGATGTAGGGCTGTGATAAGACGCAGGATACAGTAAGGTGTAAGGATGTGATTAGGTGTAAAAGGGCTTTGATTATGTGTAGGGTTGCGGCAGGGTGGAGGGCTGTGATAAGGTGTAGGGCTGTAATAAGGTGTAGGGCTGTGGTAAGATGTAGGTTTGTGGTAAGGTGTAGGGTTGCGGTAAGATGTAGGGCTGTGATAAGAAGCAGGATGCAGTAAGGTGTAGATATGTGATAAGGTGTAAAAGGGCTTTGATTATGTGTACGGTTGCGGTAGGGTGGAGGGCTGTAATAAGGTGTAGGGCTGTGGTAAGGTGTAGGTTTGTGGTAAGGTGTAGGGTTGCGGTAAGATGTAGGGCTGTGATAAGGTGTAGGGCTGTGATAATGCGTAGGGTTGTGGTGGGGTGTAGGGCTGTAATAAGGTGTAGGGTTGCGGTAAGGTGTAGGGCTGTGATAAGGTGTAGGGTTGCGGTAAGGTGAAGGGTTGCGGTAAGGTGTAGGGCTGTTGTAAGGTGTATGTCTTTGGTAGGATGTAGGGCTGTGATAAGAAGCAGGATGCAGTAAGGTGTAGATATGTGATAAGGTGTAAAAGGGCTTTGATTATGTGTACGGTTGCGGTAGGGTGGAGGGCTGTAATAAGGTGTAGGGCTGTGGTAAGGTGTAGGTTTGTGGTAAGGTGTAGGGTTGCGGAAAGATGTAGGGCTGTGATAAGGTGTATGGCTGTCATAATGCGTAGGGTTGTGGTGGGGTGTAGGGCTGTGATAAGTTGTAGGGTTGCGGTAAGGTGTAGGGCTGTGATAAGGTGTAGGGTTGTGCTAAGGTGTAGGGTTGCGGTAGGGTGTAGGGCTGTTATAAGGTGTAGGACTGTGATAAGGGATAGGTCTTTGGTGGGATGTAGGGCTCTGATAAGGTGTAGGGTTGCGGTAAGATGTAGGGCTGTGATAAGGTGTAGGTTGGCGGTAGGGTGAAGGGTTGCGGTAAATTGTAGTGTTGCGATATTGTGTAGGGTTGCGGTAAGGTGTAGGGTTGTAGTAAGATGTAGTGTTTGTGGTGAGGTGTAAGGCTGTGATAAGGAGAAGGGCTGTGATAAGGTGCAGGGCTGTGATTCGGTGTATGGTTGTGGTAAGGTGTAGGGTTGCGGTAGGGTGTAAGGCTGTGGTAAGGTGTATGGTTGTGGTAAGGTGTAGGGTTGCGGTAGGGTGTAGGGCTGTGATAAGGTGAAGGATTGTAATAAGGTGTAGGGTTGCCGTAATGTGAATGTCTGTGGTAAGGTTTAGGGCTGTGATAGGGTGTAGAGTTGTTGTAAGATGTAGGGCTGTGATAAGGTGAAGGTCTGTGATAAGGTATAGGGTTGCAGTAGGGTGTAGGGCTGTGATAAGGTGTAGGGTTGCGGTAAGGTGAAGGGTTGCGGAAAGCTGTAGGGCTGTGTTAAGGTGTAGGGTTGCGGTAAGGTGTAGGGTTGCGGTAAGGTGTGGGGTTGCGGTACGTTGTAGGGTTGTGTTAAGGTTCTGGGTTGCGGTAAGGTGTAGAGTTGTTGTAAGGTGTAGGGCTAGGGTAAGATGTAGGACTGTGGTAAGGTGTAGGGCTTATTATGGTGTAGGGCTTTGGTAATTGCGACAATATTTAGCAACAGTGTTCGGCCGTTTCTATAGTGAAGTAAAAAATGATGAATGGACTTTAACTAATTAACCTATTCATATATATGTCATATAGTTTTGATCTTCACCGAATTTACAACCACCTACCCTCAAGAACATATTTTTCTATACTTTATTTAATTTGATGTCCCAAAAATGTTGCTTTCTGTGTTTAATATGGAATTTACCTACACATAATGTAATTTGATCAAGAATTCAGCTACATATGTACCACAAAAAGACAGGTTTCTCTGTACGTTTTTACTAACGTCGATAAATAAATATTCCGTTGGTGTAAGAGAACTGTTATATCGCTTTCAGTGTTTTTACTTCCTAGTCATATTCATACCTGAACAAATCACTTGTTTTCGGTTAAAATACAGTTTCGGAAAGGATCTTTCCAATTTATTTACCGTTATTTTCAACGATTTGAATGGGGATACACACTGATCACGATAAGATAAATGAACAGTGCTATCACTCTGATTATCACTACTACATATAACGAACCTATGACTAATTGCTGACCAGTCATACACAGATTGTTTTAATAAATTTATGCTAAGAAAGGAAAGATAAAAACAAATTTAATACAAATATGAGGATTGGAATGCATCTTTATAACATTGATGATGCCATTACAACACTGTTAAATCTAAAAAAGAAATCGCCTTTCATGGCATCAATAAGTAAGACACTTTGCTGTGTAGCATATTTTTTTATCAATTTATTTTTCCAACAGTTTTTCATAATATAGGTACAAAACAAGTATTTTCATTTTCACACTCTCTAACACACATTTTGACACTTAATTCACTCATCATCAACATCATCCTGAATGTTGTCGTCATCTTCCTCATCACCATCATCATCATCCACATCATCCTCACATTCATCATCATCATCACCATTATCATCTTCCTCATTCTCAGAATCATCATCATCATCCTCACAATCATCACCACTATCATCATCATCCTCACAATCATCATCATCATCATCATCATCATCCTCACAATCATCATCATCATCAGCAGCAGCAGCAGCAGCATCACTATCTCATCAGCATCCTGATCATAAACGTTCAAATTATCCGTTCCTCATAGCCATCATCGTCATCCTCAACGTCATTGTAATCATCTATGCAATGCGTGTCATCAGCAACACACCTCAACAGGCAGCCACTGAACCAAACTGCAACATCATTTTTTTAATTGGTACACTCAATATTTGACATCAACATACTCAACAATCATGATTAACTTATTCATAATGAGGAAGATCAGAATAACACTTTTTCTTTTTAATATATTATTAATTTATTACATGTATACACATTTTATGACAGACAATATAATACACATCATGTTATATTTTATTTCAGAACCAAATCATGTACTTCTCTTCAATAAAAAGCACGAACAGATAAACCCACTCCTATACGCTTTCACTCACACACACTCACATGCACTCTATCTACAAAAAGATAAAACTCCTGTAATTGCTTTATCTGATATGTGTATAATATTGTCGAAAAGGAAGGAAAGAGTAATAAGAGAGAAGAAAGGAAAACGAAAAGGAATGAATAGGCATAGATATTCTGTTGCAAAAAATATCATATTGATGAATTCTAAGGATAGATACCAGAGACAGGGATGTCAAACTATACTCATAAAGTACTTAAAATATATTACCAGAACCAGCAAAATATATTGCCAGAGTACAGGGCAGTTTCAATATAATTAATTCATAATTAACCTATATTCAAATGTGTTGCATATTTAATGGTAGACAGATTCACTTCAATCATAAAATTATCAGTGAATGTTATTTCCAAAAGCGTTCAACACGAACCTCTGACGTTTTATAAATGCTATGAACATGACACGGTTGTAACACATAGTACATACAGTGACAACACTAAAGGTTTATAAAGAGTATAAAATCCACATGGTTGTCACAAGCATGCAGTGACAATACAGAGGTAAATTTAATGACTAATTAGGTTCGAATAATTAGTTGTCATACTATAAAGGGAGATAACTCGAATAAAATCGAGATGATGTAGCATGGAAATCTTAATAAATATTCGAAATTCGGACTATAATATTAAAATTCACTACATATCTACCTGTTTATCATTGTCAACATACCCGTCACATTAATACTAAAATTCACTACATATCTACCTGTTTATCATTTTCACCATACCCATCACTTTTATATTAAAATTCATTACATATCTACCTGTTTATCACTGTCACCCTACCCGTCACACTAATATCAAAATTCATCACATATCTACCTGTTTATCATTGTCACCCTACCCGTCACACTAATATCAAAATTCATTACATATCTACCTGTATATCATTGTCACCCTACCCGTCACATTGATATTAAAATTCACTACATATCTACCTGTTTATCATTGTCACCCTACCTGTCACATTGATATTAAAATTCACTACATATCTACCTGTTTATCATTGTCACCATACCCATCACATTAATATTAAAATTCACTACATATCTACCTGTTTATCGTTGTCACCCTACCAATCACATTAATATTAAAATTCACTACATATCTTCCTGTTTATCATTGTCACCCTACCCGTCACATTAATATCAAAATTCATTACATATCTACCTGTTTATCATGGTCACCATACCCATCACATTAATATTAAAATTCACTACATATCTACCTGTTTATCATTGTCACCCTACCCGTCACATTAATATCAAAATTCATTACATATCTACCTGTTTATCATGGTCACCATACCCATCACATTAATATTAAAATTCACTACATATCTACCTGTTTATCATTGTCACCATACCCGTCACATTGATATTAAAATTCATTAAATATCTACCTGTTTATCATTGTCACCCTACCCGTCACATTAATATCAAAATTCATTACATATCTACCTGTTTATCATTGTCACCATACCCGTCACATTGATATTAAAATTCATTACATATCTACCTGTTTATCATTGTCACCCTACCCGTCACACTAATATCAAAATTCATTACACATCTACCTGTTTATCATTGGCACCCTACCCGTACCATTGATATCAAAATTCATTACATATCTACCTGTTTATCATTGTCACCCTACCCGTCACATTAATATCAAAATTCATTACATATCTACCTGTTTATCATTGGCACCCTACCCGTCACATTGATATCAAAATTCACTACATATCTACCTGTTTATCATTGTCACCCTACCCATCACATTGATATCAAAATTCACTACATATCTACCTGTTAATCATTGTCAACATACCCATCACATTAACATTGAAATTCACTACATATCTTCCCATGTTTATCATTATCACCATACACATCACATTAATATTAAAATTCATTACGTATCTACCTGTTTATCATTGCCTCTTATACCAAAAATGAAATTATTCTTTATTTATACTGAAATATACTCACACCTTACTTATTTATACTGAGATAAAATCACAATTTATTTACACTAAAATGTAATTATTCTTTACTTACACTGAAATGTAGTGACACTAAAATGTGTATATGAATATCTGAAGGAGTACATATCGCTTGTCAGGTTACAGTGATTGGTTTACCGTGATGATACCTTCGCAAATCGAGTTGACGTATTATAGAAAAATATTGCATCTCAAATGAACGGAAACAATACATCTCTTCCTAAAATAAAAAGTTTAGTTAGTTTGAAATTGTTTTTCATCTGATTTATCTTTTCAAAGAAGTTGTTCAACGTCCATGTGGTTTTCAATTTTGTAACATTTATTCAAAACACTGTCTCAGGTATAAACATATAGCAAAAGAGTCAGTTTAAAGTGCAACAAAAACATTTAAATAGTCACCACAATTTATGATGAAGTAGCGTAAATAGTGATAGAATTTATGTATATAATGGAGGTTCCGGTTTAAGATCGCATTCTTTCTGTTACTTATTCTCGCTGCTACATAAACCTCTCTACTCTGACAAAATGTGTGATCTACAGTGAAACCTGTGTACTCCACAACCTGTGTAATATACCGTTAAACTTGTCTATTCCGACAATCTGCTTGCTCTTCGCTGAAAATTGTTTACTTCAAAACTTTGTAATTACAGTGTCCACTCCGACAACCTTTGTAATGTACAATGAAACCTGTCTACTCCGACAGCATGTGTAACCTACAGTGAAACCTCTCTACTCCAACAACCTTTGTTATATACGGTGATACCTGTCTACTCTTCCACCCTGTGCAATCTACAGTGAAACCTGCCTACGCCACAACAATTTTCACATGCGTCCAGTTACAATATGAAAAAAACTTGTTTGAAATGTAGATATTCTAGATTTAAATCAGTCTGAGAATTTGAAGTTTCCATAAATATTTGCCACAATGTTGTTGTTTTTTATTATTCTTTTTTTATATACAGTATCATAATGTAATAATAATAAATGTAATAAATACAATATCATGTTATAATTTAAGTAATATATCATAATGTACTAGAAATACAATATCATGTTATAAGTTAAGTTACATGTATATACAGTATCATAATGCACTAGGAATACAATATCATGTTATAATTTAAGTTACATGTATACATCATAATGTACTAGAAATACAATATCAAGTCACAATATAAGTATTATATCATAATGTACTAGAAATACAATATTATGCTATAATTCAAGCAATATATCATAATGTACCAGAAATACAATATCATGTTATAATTTAAGTTACATGTATACATCATAATGTACTAGAAATACAATATCAAGTCACAATATAAGTATTATATCATAATGTACTAGAAATACAATATTATGCTATAATTCAAGCAATATATCATAATGTACCAGAAATACAATATCATGTTATAATTTAAGTTACATGTATACATCATAATGTACTAGAAATACAATATCAAGTCACAATATAAGTATTATATCATAATGTACTAGAAATACAATATTATGCTATAATTCAAGCAATATATCATAATGTACCAGAAGTACAACATCATGTTATATAATTACAATATAAGTAAAACATCATAATGTACACAATGTTTCTATATGTTTGCTGGATAGGAAAACGCTTTAATGAAAGAAATATAATAAGAAATATATCATTTGATTCTCGCATTTACACAGAAACTTGATAAACAGACAAATAATGTTCATGATATTTAGATTGTAGAGATACATAACTGAAAATATTAACACAATTTTTTGTTTGTAAAATGATTTAACATCTAGAAAATAATGTAATTTGTATGTTTTCGCTCATACCATCAACTTTAAACAAGCCAAAGAATTACACAAAAATGTAAGAAAAAATCATTAGTATAAAAATGTTCAACATCTATTTGATTATTATGACAAGGAAAAAGAATTCAGAAACAAGTTATGAAACTTTGTTTCCTTAATAGAAATGGACAACACGGAAGTTTGATTTAACATTAGAATATAAATTGTAGCAACCAAGTGTGTCAATATTTGTATACGGAGTAGAAATATATAAACTTAATTTATTTTACAACAATTATTAAACAAGTTATGTTAACTTATATTAATCACTCTTGTTTGCCCGGATATTAGCGCGCGAGGGGTGTGAGAGGAAACCGGAGTACCCGAAGAAAACCCACGAAGTCAGGCAGGTTACCCCATACCTTTTCACGTCCGATCGGGGAATCGAACCCTGGCCGCCCGATACGGAGTAGAAGTGGGAGAATTTAACGATAAAGGAGAGAGGAAGAGGAAAAGAAAATGTCAAGCTAATTTCGTATTCAGAAGGAAATAAACAAATAGTATACCACGAAAAATAGCAACAATTTACATAATTTAGAAAGGTACCGATGTTAAATTATGAACTACTTCAGCAATACAATGCAAGCCGTAAATATGAGTTTGTATGTGAAACTTATACTAATCGTTTCGAATTAATAATGAAACTTTATAAAACAAACCATTTCTTGCTCTTTTGAAGTAAATACATATCCTGAAATGGCTGACGTTCCAAAAATGTTATACAGTGAAACTTGCCTATTTCGACACCCATGTTTGTATAAAGTATTTTTTGTCTCAGTCGACAACATGTGTAACCTACAGTGAAATATATCTACTCCGGCAACCTGTGTAAACTACAGTGAAATCTATCTACTCCGGCAACCTGTATAACCTACAGTGAAATCTATCTACTCCGGCAACCTGTGTACACTACAACAAAATCTGTTTACTCCGGCAACCTGTGTAAACTACAGTTAAACCTGTCAATCCTGTTAAGGTACCTGTCGATACCGACATCCATAAAACATAGTAAATAATGAGAACAAAATGAATTAACCAACACTGATATTGCTGATATAATCAAGATGGAATAAGAACACCAATAGACAGTACAATTATTTTGATTATGAAACAATATATTTATTCAGCAATATGCCTTCAAACCAATTTATCTATAAATGGTCTTTAAAAAGCAATCATGGACAACTATATTACACAAAAATATATTGCAACAGGTAAAGAAGACAAATATAATACTTTTAAAAATATTTGAAAAAAAATGGCAAAAGTTAATTAATATCTCCTGAATCTTCAATTTTCTGAACTTTATTTTAAGAATACTGTTTACAGTTATAATATGTAATATTATTGGACACTAGTATGTCAGTTGTTTTGTATCCATTTTTCCTATCTATAAGACATCAATATATTTTGTTTAGCTATAACTATACATATATTGACATTTGCAGCTGACAACACATGCTCTTTACTCCCTCCTGTTTTCATATGCTAGTCATACATATAGATGTATATATATTTATTACTGATTGCCTGACATCTCTCTCTCTCTCTCTCCCTGAAAAAAAAACAAATAAAAAAAACACACTGATATTGCTTGAGTTTCCGCTATATTGCTATACATTATTTTACTCATGATGAAAATACCTTTAATAGACTCAAAGATTCCAAATAAAATCAAATAAAACTGTTTCAATTTGGCTTCCCAATTCATCAGAATTCAAAATATGATAAAACAGATCAAAGCCATTCTAGTCTCTATGGAAACAGATAGATAGACGGATTAAAACATTGGTATACATCTCCTCTAACGTTTTATCGTTACATATGTGAATGTAGTCACCATTTGGATATTTTTTACGGTAACGAGTATTTAGGATAGAAGAGACCATATCTTGGTAACATTCCTTTACAGGGATGAACGTTAGAAAGACACATGTGAATGCACCTTAATATCTGATAATAAATGCAGAATGTCACAAATCAATTCCACACAAAGTATGATGACCAATTAATTATTCGCACTACGAGTTTATCAATACTGTTATGGCAATATAGGATTGTCCAAATGTCAAAGTATCCTGGTCCATACAATACGAATAATGGTTCCAGAGGTGCTCCGAAAAGCTAAACGTCTTTTTTCACCAAATGTTATACTTGTTTCTCTGGTAAACTTCTTTTACACATGTTTATCATTCATTTACTCGTTATTGTTTTTCTCAAAAAGTCATTTTTTTTCACCTGATTAAAGATTTAACATTAGAAATAAAATCCTTAGTACATGTATCTTTTTTTATGAATTCAAATTCCAAACGCCAAATATATAATATTCCCTTTGGAGTTTTCGTATCTATGTAGTTTCATCAACCGAATCTCTTTGACTTTTACCAATCATGCCGTAACACAAGTTGACTAGTTACAAAGCACTCCACCAATCGTACACCGTCCATTTAATATCGTGCCTTGATACTCACGTTCATCCAAAAAATACTCCCTTTAGAAATATGAATCAACAACAAACATCTGATCTGTCCCTGACAGATGGATTTAACAGGAAACCTTATCGAATAATAAGGTTAATTTATTTGACTTTTCCCGCATGAAATTGTTATGAACGTATGACTTTTACTAGACACTGCCGTAACACAAGTTGGCCAGTTACAAAGCTCTCCAAATCGTACACCGTCCATATCACACCGTATCTCAATGCTCACGTTCATCAAATAAATTACGACATTTGAAATATGAATCAACAACAAACTGTTGGTCCGCCCCTGACAGATAGTTTTAACAGGAAACCTTATCCAAAATTAAAGTTAATTCATTCGACTTTTCCCGCTTGAAATGTTTATGAACGTGTGCACAGGGACCCAACAACTATGGCAATGATTTGATTTAAGCACGCATTACCTACTGGAAATATTGCATGGCCCGTGAAAACGTTTGAAGCAGCATGAAAACTTTTGTTGAAGCGACCGTTGCACTAGATTACATACCCAGAAAACAGGGAATCGTTATACAGCCATAGCGTGACAGGTCCATTTTAACACGTCACAACAACAGAATAGATTCCGAGGTAAATGTAAACAATGATTTTCCCTTGATAACAGAAGTAATTTCACCTTAATCGTAAGTATTACTAAGACATTCTTGCAGTTTAATAAATGGCAAAAACTAACCTGTACTTAAAATGTAGTACATTTTTGACTTCAGGGGAAGGTCAGTGATATCAAAAATACAAGTACAAAATTATGTATCCGCTAAAGGAAAAACGAATAAGGTATATGTAACATGAATTTAAGGTTCGTTTCATTTTTGACCTTGATTTTACGCTTTAAAATGTAAGCTGTAATCCCAACATTATGTGTACATATAACCCATAGGTAATTTATATCTTAAACTTACATGTTGTTTGATGTTCCTGGAGTAATTTATATCTTAAACTTACATATTGTTTGATGTTCCAGGAGTAATTTATATCTTAAACTTACATATTGTTTGATGTTCCAGGAGTAATTTATATCTTAAACTTACATGTTGTTTGATGTTCCAGGAGTAATTTATATCTTAAACTTACATATTGTTTGATGTTCCAGGAGTAATTTATATCTTAAACTTACATATTGTTTGATGTTCCAGGAGTAATTATAAATACTCACAGGGAGGCCAGTTATTAACAAGAATAATAATAATAATTCGAGGTTATTATTTACCGCTTTATCACAATCTAGTTAGTAGGTCGTCTCAAAGCGGTTCACACATTATTATCCGTGGTTATAGGGCATTTGCAACCAGCCAATATCTTTCTCGACACCCTGGGGAGCATACAGCCGCTGCTGCCATTTCGGCGCTCACAGCTAGCATTCTACAATTCTAGCACTACCAAACCACGTACTCATTTACAGTTGAGTAGACTTGAACAAGCGGAGTAAAGTATCTTGCTCAAAGATGCAACACAGTACCGTGACGAGAGTCGAACTCGCAACCCTTCGGTCACGATCCCAGCGTCCTACCACTTCACTAGCGTGCATTCAATGACCTTACTGTTAATAGGGCGCTTAAGGCAGTAAATCATCAAATCGTCACTACACGTCAACCCGGTACGATATTGCACTTTGACAGGAACTCCGTACTATGCAATGTGGAGGTTTGATATTCACATATTCTGTTAAAGATACAATTTAAGTTTTAAGTTGGACATAGAACAGATATTATCGCAAAAGTCCAGTAGAAAGTCGTTTTTCTATTGTTTCCCAGTCTTGTCGTAATAGACGACTTAGCTAAGGTCAATGCGTAATGTTAAAGGCCCTATGCCGCTAAAGTTCACTCTTTTTTCTTATCAGCAGGGTAAAACTTGCTTTTCCATTCACATTCCGTTTATACCACAATCAGGCTGTGAAATGTGTAAAAGGTATAAAACAAAATAAATTAAATTTCATTTTCTTACGTGCCGTAAAGAATTCGATGATTTACATAATGTCATGCATGCCCCACTGAATAGGCCCTGCTAGAATGACGATATGTTTTCTGGCACGCTTCTTCTGATATTATTATCTTTTTTCGGCAATAATCGTTCATAAGTAAATTTTGAAGTCGTTAATCCTACTAATTGGCGTTATATACCTTTATCGACGAAGATGAGAGCACATTTATTGTGTAAACATTACCTCTGACCCAGTCGAACACATAGTTCCCATTGGTTGGATTCTGCTCCCGTGCATGGCTTCAATCCTGGGCCTGGTAAGATAAGCGGCAGTCGGGAAAAGGCTTCGCACGTTTATATTTGACATCCATATACATGTAGGTCAATGGAATTTTTAATCGTTTCATACCAATATATTACAATTATTTATATAATTGTATGTCTTCAAAATTAGCCGCAGTTTTGCTGACAGATTGCGCCACGATAAAGAGTGTTCTTCCGTACCGAGATAGCCAGAGTAATCTTTTTCAAATATATTATATAAACCTTACTCGTTTTTGTATTATTAAAATTAACCAGTAATCCTCGAAAGTTTGTAATTCATGGAATTAAGGGGTTTTATGCAACTTCTCCATTTGGTTCAACTGTAGTCGAGATCAATTTCGATTTACAACTTCTTGGCCCTTAACATCACCGATGAAACAAGTCCTAGGATGATACAAACAGCTGTGTGGTGCAGTGTTATTGATTTTGGCATACTCTATCACTTACCATTTGTATAGGGCAATCACACGGTTGTATTATGATAATCGTTGAAGATACAAGGAGGTAGACTCTGCTGGTGGGTTTCTTAGTCCCCGAGGTTTGCCGTAGCCTCGATAGCCATATATATCGCATATTTGAGTAGTGGCAGGGTTTATAATATAACACTTCACTCATGATTAATATGAAATTAACCGTTACTTTTCAAATTGTTGAAATTCGTATGATGAAGGGGTTTCATGCATCACCCCTTCTGTTTCAACAGTAGTTTAGGCCAGTTTGGATTTTTCCTTTGTTTTTTGCCCCTAGCATCGCCAGAGGGTCGATACAGCGGTGTGATACACTGTAATTCATTTTGTGGCATACCGTATCTATTACCATATTTTACAGGTGCAATCAAATGTAAGTGTCTTACGATCATCTAACAATAACCAATGCAGGATCGGGAAAAGAGCAGGCCCGCTGTATCCCACTGCATGGTCATAAGAGGCGACTAATGCCTGCCCTTGCAGCATAGGGGCGGTTTCTTCCTTGTCAGTCAAATATTTTGGGGACATTGAAGAAATCAAGAAAAGACCTGCTGTATCATACTGCATGTGTATTGTATAAGGCGACTAATGTGGAGCTCCTGCATAATCGGGGGTTTCCTTTTGTCTCTTACGTAGGGGACATGGAAGAAATCAAAATTAATCTATAGTGCCAAGACGATAACGCCCAAGCAAACAAACAAAACATATGTGTGCGTTGCGTTTATCTATTGTAATGAGTGGGAATCAAAGAAATTAAAACTGTTCTGCATCCACTGCTTAATGGCATAACGTGATATCCTTAATTTTTAATCCGTTTCTCGCTTTAACACTTTTCTCCGTTGTGACACTATAGCACGTTAGTGTGTTAACAGTAACAGTGATAAAACAAAAAAAATCGATAAATACATTCATGAGTATAACAATGTTATTTCTGATATAAATGGAGATCATGTAAAGCAGAGTTAGCACTTTTACTTGACACCCTATTACTGCTATCACAAACACACAACAGGGCCCTGCATCAGGTATGCATTAGTCTCATTCATTCACTAAAGTATCTGGACCACGATCAGACGTTAGTGCTAAATACACTTACTACTACTCCTATGAAAGTCGACATAGTACGTCTCATCTGAAAACATAATCTAAAACAGAAGTATACACCGTAAAATATGCATTAGTGGGTAAAATAAAGGAGTAGGCATTATATTGAATACTAGACTGGAATTTTTACAATCGCCTCGTATGTACAGACAATCGTTACTTGGTTGTAATGGGGGTAATACATTTCTATAATAGTAGATAAAGGATCTGTATAAGTACGACACCGCACGGCACGGTGACAGTGGTGTGGTGGGCTGGGGATAAGTTAACACGACAAACTCTCCTCTCTTCCTTCTCTGAGACATTCCTGGCATCATCCTCATTCTTTCACGTAAGTATCACGTCATGGAAACAAGATAAACTATAATCTTATCGTCTACCTGAGGTAAATCTTGTCTTCTAGTACAACATAGTATCAGTTTATATAAATATCACACAGTTAACGATATCAATCTTGTCTTCTAGTACGACATAGTATCAGTTTATATAAATATCACATAGTTAACGATATCAATCTTGTCTTCTAGTACAACATATTATCAGTTTATATAAATATCTCATAGTTAACGATATCATTTTTTTTCAAATAATTACAAATGTCAGATGACGTGCAGCTCATTGCTTTTCGTCCATGGTAAACCTATTTCGGCAAAAGAAATGAGCCATAAAGATAGTTCGTTGCGTATCTAAAATTGCAAGGTGCAAGGGATGAAAATCCAAACATTTTTATATGTTCAAGAAATAATTCTGCGTCCTACTTAATGCATCCAAGCACATATTCAAAAATACGTATGTCGACGCATAAAGCCAAACAAAGTTTAAACATTTTATTCTTTTGAGACTTATTAATTGAACTGGAGATAAAAAGAATGAACAAAAAAAACGATGGACATACTTACTATCTAAACTCTTCGGTAATTCTTATGCTTTGAACAGTCCAATAAAGTAAGTCATATGCAGAGAGTGTTTAAAAATAAAGAGTTTAAACGTTTATGAACAATATCATTAAAAGTATGTTTGCACGGATTTTTACCTGAATTACAATTCATTTTTTTCTCTCCCATGATGTTCATGATTGATGATGTCCTTTTAAACTGAAGTGGATGTATAAAATTTACATCTTTATGTGTGTCTTACGTTCAGTTTCCAAAGATTGATGCATTATGGAAACACATAGTTCATTATATTGTATTATTATTTTTTTCTTATAGTATTTGGTACTTCAACAGATTGCATCATGGAAGACGATCTGAGGCCTGAGGTTAAGTGTGGTAAAATGGAGAGAGTTAGGAAAATGCTTTATGGTATAGAGGAAACACCTCCCTTCCTTATTATGTTGCCAGTGGCATTCCAGGTAAACCATGCATGGGGATATTATTAAGTTTATATTATAAAATGATAATATAATATAAGTATTATAGTTTTTATTATATGGTATTCACAGCCAACACATAAATGAACTGACATCATTCACGTATGCAGTTTAAAATGAAAATAATAACCTTGAAAAATGTATATATCATTCAAATAGTGCAATAACCATGAACAAATATATATTATACTAATAATGTAACAATTGTTAAAATATATATCATACAACTCATGTAATAACCATGAAAAATGTATATCATACAACTGTTAAAATACATATCATACTAAAAATGTAATAACTATGAAAAATATATATCATACTTATAATGTAACAACTGTGAAAATATATATCATAATAATAATGTAACAACTGTGAAAATATTTATCATACAAATAATGTATTTACCGTGGAAATATATATCATACTTATAATAAAGTAACCCTGAAAAATATATATCATACTAAACATTTAATAGTCGGGAAAATAAATATCATGATAATAATGTAACGACCGTGAAAAATATATATAATATTAATAATGTAATAACCATGACAATTATATATTGTACCTATAATATAATAACCGGGAAAATATATATCATGATGGTAATAATAATGCAATAGCCGGGAAGATATATATATGTATATCATAATAATAATGCTATTACCAGGAATGTATATCCATATCATACTTAATTATGTAATACCAGTGACAAATATATATCATACTTTTGTATACATACATACTACTGGTTCACATCTGTACATTTTTAAACATTAACGACAGGGCCTACCGGATATACATTTATGATAATGACAAAAACAGTCTGTTACGCACAACTTTTATGGTTAAATGGTTAAACTCCGTGAACTTCCGAATGTTATCTTAATGATGCTTTCCGATAGACAATATGCTGGTTTTAATCACCACTGTCAGCAAAGCGAACTAAAATAGTGTTTGCTGTCCGACGAATGTTCCAGAAGACTAAATATGAAACGAAGACTATTTGAATTAAATAGATCTTTAACGAACGGGTCGAATTCCCTGTGTGCCACATCGACATTATAAGCTAAATGATAACTTTTAAAGATATAATCTTTGTTTGGAAATATACTGTATACAAGGAAATTTTCGCCAAGTCAAATTTTCGCCAAACGACATCAAAATATCTTTTCGCCTAATAGTACATGCGCAATTACATTTAATCATTATATATATTTGTTGTTTGCAGATATTTGCTGCAATGAAAACTAAATTGCAGTGAAAATATTCCAGTATACTGTAATCGAATCGTAAACGCCACATATAATATCGATACCAATACCAAATACAGGCCCGCATATGGATTTACTAAGTAAATCGGCTTGATAACCTCCATTAACTATAACATTTGCTATAAACTCTCTCGTTTAAATATAAATGCATTCTCAAGTATTAACGGCTATTAACTATTTTATAAGGATGTGAATCCTTTAGATATATGATGATACATGTGCACCAAGACAACAATATTACGTAGCCGCCTCAGGAAACTGACGAGGGTTCTGTTTAAAGGGATAAACAATAAATATTCCCTGACTTGTTAAGAAACAGTTGACAATTGGTAACATATTCGAAATTCACTTCGATCTGTTCTCAATTAACCATTCAATTATAGTAAAACATATTGTTAATGAAATATCCTTATTTATTCGTTATAGCATCTGGTATTCTGTTTTGGCTCCATGCTCAGTATCACCTTCATCGTCGCCGATTCTGTTTGTGCTCCTGTGACGGATCCGATCAGGTCACAACTCTTCTGTTCCTCTCTGTTTATGGTCGGCCTGACAACCACGATACAAGTCCTACTGGGAGTGAGGTAAATATTCATTACTCTCCATTATGATATACCTCTGTATTCAACAACGATACAAGTCCTACTGGGAGTGAGGTAAATATTCATTACTCTCCGTTATGATATATTCCTCTGTATTCAACAACGATACAAGTCCTACTGGGAGTGAGGTAAATATTCATTACTCTCCATTATGATATATTCCTCTATATTCAACAACGATACAAGTCGCACTGGGAGTGAGGGAAATATTCATTACTCTCCATTATGATATACCTCTGTATTCAACAACGATACAAGTCCTACTGGGAGGGAGGTAAATATTCATTACTCTCCATTATGATAATTATATTCCTCCGTCTTCAACAACATTACAAGTCGCACTGGGAGTGAGGTAAATATTCATTACTCTCCATTATGATAATTATATTCCTCCGTCTTCAACAACATTACAAGTCGCACTGGGAGTGAGGTAAATATTCATTACTCTCCATTATCATATATATTCCTCTGTATTCAACAACGTTACAATTCGTACTGGGAGTGAGGTAAATATTCATTACTCTCCATTATGATATATTCCTCTGTATTCAACAACGTTACAATTCGTACTGAGAGTGAGGTAAATATTCATTACTCTCCATTATGATATCCCTCTGTATTCAACAACGTTACAATTCGTACTGAGAGTGAGGTAAATATTCATTACTCTCCATTCTGATATACCTCTGTATTCAACAACGTTACAATTTGCACTGGGAGTGAAGTAAATATTCATTACTCTCCATTATGATATCCCTCTGTATTCAACAACGTTACAATTCGCACTGGGAGTGAGGTAAATATTCATTTCTCTCCCTTATGATATACCTCTGTATTCAACAACGTTACAGTTCGCACTGGGAGTGAGGTAATTATTCATTACTCTCCATTATGATATATTCCTCTGTTTTTAACCACGATACAAGTCGCACTGGGAGCGAGGTAAATATTCATTACTCTCCATTATGATAATTATATTCCTCCGTCTTCAACAACATTACAAGTCGCGCTGGGAGTGTGGTAAATATTCATTACTCTCCATTATGATATTCCTCTGTATTCAACAACGATACAAGTCGCCCTGGGAGTGAGGTAAATATTCATTACTCTCTATTATGATATACCTCTGTATTCAACAACGATACAAGGCGCACTGGGAGCGAGGTAAATATTCATTACTCTCCATTATGAAATACCTCTGTATTCAACAACGTTACAATTTGCACTGGGAGTGAAGTAAATATTCATTACTCTCCATTATGATAATTATATTCCTCCGTCTTCAACAACATTACAAGTCGCACTGGGAGTGAGGTAAATATTCATTACTCTCCAATATGATATATTCCTCTGTTTTTAACCACGATACAAGTCGCACTGGGAGTGAGGTAAATATTCATTACTCTCCATTATGATATACCTCTGTATTCAACAACGATACAAGTCGTACTGGGAGTGAGGTTAAGCTAAATTATCCATAGCGATATGTTCGTTTTCTCTATTTATGCTCGGCTCGACCACAACGTAATTCAACAACGATACCGGTGCTGCTGGGAGTGAGGTAAAAATATCACATGATTATCCATTTTGTTATGAAAATTCAACATGTCCTGTCGAATACGCGATTCTCGATTGTTGTGTTCAATATGGTTTCCCGTTCACGTTCAGCAACACTTCACTTTATATATAAAAACTAAGGTAATATTTGACATACCGAACAAGTTCTGAACATTTCATCAATACCACCAGTAAATAAAAGAGCAAAAAAGCCTTAGATTCGATTGTTAAGCCCTCTTTCATCTATTTATGCCACACAGAGAACGTTTTACCTCTGGTAAGAATTACAACTGGAAAGGCATGTCAAATAAACCTGGGAAATCCAAAACTCAGCTGGCATCAAACTTTACTAAAATTGTTTGTTTATTGACTGCTGTTTTTATATGCACCTTGTTTAATGAGAAAATGCTTTCTGAACATCATACTTCCAGACTACCAATATTCCAAGGACCGTCTCAAACCTTTCTGTTTCCATTGATTGTCGTTTGGAAATGCCCACAGCACCTACTCAGTAAGTGTCCATAACTTTGTACCTGATATAAAATCTACTTGTTGATATGGTTGTTTCCTTTAACTTTTGAGCTCTCTTGGCAGCGTAATGCGTTCTTTGTCTCTGATAAGAAGTGTAAAAAATATTTTAGAAAAAGTTTCTGTCGAATACATATTATATTGTTGTTTGTTTCTGTTAGGTTTGATTTCTATTGAAAGCTAAAAGTGTTCTTTGTCTCCGATGAGAAGGGCAAAACAAAACTCGAAAATAAAGTTTCTATCGAATACACGTTATAACCTGTCATCAATATTTCTTAAACACAATTTAACGTCTTCGAACCTTGATTATTGACAGCCCAGAGCGTCTGGTCTAACGTCAGTCTTACAACTACCAACACGACCCTCTTACCTAACATCACTAACAGTAAGGGATACACTAACCTCACTAATATAACGATGACATCACTTATCAACGGAAGTATTGCCTTGGGGGACTCGGAAAGGCAGAAACTTGTTTACTCCCGGATAAACGAGGTTAGCAATATTTTCCAATATTACTTATTTTGGTCGACTGATATAATTATAATATCAGCACATGTTGCTTTTCATCGTGAACTTTGACACCTACCGTTCATTTAATTTGGCATTATGATTGACGTTTTACCTTCAGTCGGTTGCTAAACATTGAATTGTGTTAAATTCATCGGAAAACCTTAATCATTGCTTTTTTATTTAAACAATCAATCTTTACAAGGTAAAACATTGAAGGTGAATATTGTATTTTATTTATGGACTGATATTGACGCTATTCTTCCGTCAAAAAAAGATGCATGTCATATTAATTGCGTGCCGGCTTATTCTGTGTCTAACAAATTTTCGGCACTTTCTTGGATTTGTCCTTTTGTTTACGGTTGCACAAAATGAAAATAAAACAGGGCAAACATTTTAAGAGGAATAGGAAAATAGAGTCGACCTTAATGATAATTCTCGATATTTCAGCTACAGGGATCTCTTATGTTAGCGTCGTTGGTAGAGGTCCTTCTAGGGGTCACAGGTTTGATGGGAACCCTGCTGAGATTTGTCAGCCCAATATCCATATCAGTAACGATAACTCTTGTTGGAATATCACTGCATCCAATTCCGGCCATGTACAGTAGCTGTTACTGGCCTATCGCCCTCCTGTAAGTATTATCACAAAATTCAGCATTTCATGTACACAAGCTCCTGTATAACTAATAGTAGCCAATAGCTCCACTTTAAACATTTTCCATATAATTAATATTACATGTACATCAGCTGTTACTGGCCCATCGTCCTCCTGTTAGTATTTTCACCATAATAAACATTTTCTATATAACTGCTACTAGCATATAATCCATCATAAGCATTCACCATATGATTAATGTTACATATGCCTTAACTGTTACTGACCTATCGCCCTCCTGTAAGTATGATCACGTCAGCCAACCTTCCCTGTATAACTACTAATACCAAGGGCTCCACCATGCATGTACATTAACTGTTACTGACCTACCGCCCTCCTGTAAGTATGATCACGTCAACCAGCCCTCCCTGTATAACTACCAGTAGCCAAGGGCTCCACCATGCATGTGCCTTAACTGTTACTGACCTATCGCCCTCCTGTACGTATGATCACGTCAGCCAACCCTCCCTGTATAACTACCAGTAGCCAAGGGCTCCACCATGCATGTACATTAACTGTTACTGATTTATCGCCCTCCTGTAAGTATGATCACGTCAGCCAACCTTCCCTGTATAACTACCAGTAGCCAAGGGCTCCACCATGCATGTGCCTTAACTGTTACTGACCTATCGCCCTCCTGTAAGTATGATCACGTCAGCCAACCTAACCTGTATAACTACCAGTAGCCAAGGACTCCACCATGCATGTACATTAACTGTTACTGACCTACCGCCCTCCTGTAAGTATGATCACGTCAGCCAACCTTTCCTGTATAACTACCAGTAGCCAAGGGCTCCGCCATGTATGTACATTAACTGTTACTGACCTATCGCCCTCCTGTAAGTATGATCACGTCAGCCAACCTTTCCTGTATAACTACTAGTAGTCAAGGGCTCCACCATGCATGTACATTAACTGTTACTGACCTATCGCCCTCCTGTAAGTATGATCACGTCAGCCAACCTTCCCTGTATAACTACTAATACCAAGGGCTCCACCATGCATGTACATTAACTGTTACTGACCTATCGCCCTCCTGTAAGTATGATCACGTCAGCCAACCTTCCCTGTATAACTACTAGTAGTCAAGGGCTCCACCATGCATGTACATTAACTGTTACTGACCTATCGCCCTCCTGTAAGTATGATCACGTCAGCCAACCTTCCCTGTATAACTACTAGTAGTCAAGGGCTCCACCATGCATGTACATTAACTGTTACTGACCTATCGCCCTCCTGTAAGTATGATCACGTCAGCCAACCTTCCCTGTATAACTACTAGTAGTCAAGGGCTCCACCATGCATGTACATTAACTGTTACTGACCTATCGCCCTCCTGTAAGTATGATCACGTCAGCCAACCTTCCCTGTATAACTACTAGTAGTCAAGGGCTCCACCATGCATGTACATTAACTGTTACTGACCTATCGCCCTCCTGTAAGTATGATCACGTCAGCCAACCTTCCCTGTATAACTACTAGTAGCCAAGGGCTCCACCATGCATGTACATTAACTGTTACTGACCTATCGCCCTCCTGTAAGTATGATCACGTCAGCCAACCTTCCCTGTATAACTACTAGTAGTCAAGGGCTCCACCATGCATGTACATTAACTGTTACTGACCTATCGCCCTCCTGTAAGTATGATCACGTCAGCCAACCTTCCCTGTATAACTACTAGTAGTCAAGGGCTCCACCATGCATGTACATTAACTGTTACTGACCTATCGCCCTCCTGTAAGTATGATCACGTCAGCCAACCTTCCCTGTATAACTACTAGTAGTCAAGGGCTCCACCATGCATGTACATTAACTGTTACTGACCTATCGCCCTCCTGTAAGTATGATCACGTCAGCCAACCTTCCCTGTATAACTACTAGTAGTCAAGGGCTCCACCATGCATGTACATTAACTGTTACTGACCTATCGCCCTCCTGTAAGTATGATCACGTCAGCCAACCTTCCCTGTATAACTACTAGTAGCCAAGGGCTCCACCATGCATGTACATTAACTGTTACTGACCTATCGCCCTCCTGTAAGTATGATCACGTCAGCCAACCTTCCCTGTATAACTACTAGTAGCCAAGGGCTCCACCATGCATGTACATTAACTGTTACTGACCTATCGCCCTCCTGTAAGTATGATCACGTCAGCCAACCTTCCCTGTATAACTACTAGTAGCCAAGGGCTCCACCATGCATGTACATTAACTGTTACTGACCTATCGCCCTCCTGTAAGTATGATCACGTCAGCCAACCTTCCCTGTATAACTACTAGTAGCCAAGGGCTCCACCATGCATGTACATTAACTGTTACTGACCTATCGCCCTCCTGTAAGTATGATCACGTCAGCCAACCTTCCCTGTATAACTACTAGTAGTCAAGGGCTCCACCATGCATGTACATTAACTGTTACTGACCTATCGCCCTCCTGTAAGTATGATCACGTCAGCCAACCTTCCCTGTATAACTACCAGTAGCCAAGGGCTCCACCATGCATGTACATTAACTGTTTCTGACCTATCGCCCTCCTGTAAGTATGATCACGTCAGCCAGCCTTTCCTGTATAACTACTAGTAGTCAAGGACTCCACAATGATTATTCACCACAATCAACCCTCCCATTTAACCGCTACTAGCCTATAACTGATATATTGTACTAGCCTATAACTGCTATAGTGTACAGTGTACTAGCCTATAACTGCTATAGTGTACTAGCCTATAACTGCTATAGTGTACTAGCCTATAGCAGTTATAGGCTAGTACATTATAGCAGATATAGGCTAGTACACTATAGCAGTTATAGGCTAGTACATTATAGCAGATATAGGCTAGTACACTATAGCAGTTATAGGCTACTAGCCTATAACTGATATATTGTACTAGCCTATAACTGCTATAGTGTACAGTGTACTAGCCTATAACTGCTATAGTGTACTATCCTATAACTGCTATAGTGTACTAGCCTATAACTGCTATAGTGTACTATCCTATAACTGCTATAGTGTACTAGCCTATAACTGAAATAATGTACTAGCCTATAACTGATTTAGTTTACTAGCCTATAACTGCTATAGTGTACTAGCCTATAACTGCTGTAGTGTACTAGCCTATAACTGATGTAGTGTACTAGCCTATACGTCCACCAAATGTATTCACCATTTAATCAATATTTCATATACACTAACTGTTATTGGCCTATCGTTCCTATTAAAGCATTCTTCATACTTCAACAGTTTTTGATAGTCTTCTGTATTATTTTCTAGACACATCCACACCCACAAAGCTATATTTCAGGCAGAGCAGTTGTTTATCTATTGAGTCCCTGTAAGGTTTTGCAATACAATCAACATTTTCTCGTAACTGACCTAGAAATTCTATACAAAACTTTGTATAATAGCTTTTTGATTTATCATGAATCGAAACATGTTGCAAATAATTCAATGTGATAAGAATGAATAAAAATAATATCCAGGACAATAAATTAGAGTAAGGCAGTTCCTGACGAACTAAGTAGTGACTGCCTTCTATGCTAGGATGCAATATTTCGTCTGTTTTTGTGAATGTTTTTTCTTGTGTCTTGACGATAACCGATTACAGTAGAAAATCAGACTGATTAACCATTGATTGTTCTCCCGGGAATAGATGCGCTGGCCTAATGATGCTGTTCGCCTTCTATCTGTCCCATGTACGGGTGCCCCTCCCCCGACAGAGCTGCTGCCGTCGTCAGACTACTACCGCACTAGGAACCAAGATTCCAGTCTTTGATATCATGTCTGTGCGTACCTTAGTACACATGTGCTCAGTTTACATTCAAGAGAGAGCTGAAATAACGTGTTCAGGATCAACTCATTAGAAATTTGTATCTGTAAGAGAAAGAGTTTGTAGCTCAACTGGCCCGAAGGGCCATGTGAACTTATGCCGTACTGCGGCGTCCGTCGTCCTACCGTCGTTCGTCGTCCGTCCGTCAACTTTTCCCTTTGAACGACTTCTTCTGAAGAACTGGAGGACCTCGGATCATGATATTTGGCCAGTCGGTACATGGGATGGAGTGCTATAAAATGTCATCATTAAAATTACCTTGACCTATTTTTAAGGTCACAGGGGTCAAATATGATAAAAAATTTAAGCAACAATATCTTCAGAACCATTTGGACTAGAGTCATGATACTTGAATATGTTATGTAGACCAGCTGTGTGAATTGTTTTCTTTATTACAGTAATGAGGTCAAAGGTCAACTTTAATTGGAAAGTCGGGAGTCAAAGGTCAATGTGGGTTTAAAGCTTTAAGATTCAAATTTCAAATTTCAAACAACAATATCTTCAGAATCGTTTAAGAGATGTTAAAATGTCTTGTGTTCTATTTACCAAATTTGGTCTTACGTTACCTTAATGTCAGTTTCATGTAACAAAAGAAACGAGTGAGCGATACAGGCCCTCTGGGTCTCTTGTTTCATTATGCTACTGTACTTATATCCTTTTATTATCACGGTGTAGGACACGCTTGGTCAAGATGGCGGTTTCTTGATTACAGCACTCACTAACGCCAGTGTTTCACTGGTCACTATGTAATTTGATATTTTATGTAAAACTTGATATTATTTGTTACACAGGTTCGTGTGATAAACACAAACACGAAATGCTACAAAGTGTTTCTAATAGATTTACAAATATATAAATATTAAAATATATTTTCATATGCCATTTCATAGGATGAATGGTTTACATGCTCGTCTGTACTCCGTAGATTCCCCTCAGTGTGGCAGTGTGCTGGGTTTTGTGTTTTATCCTCACAATGGCGGATTTCTTTCCCGATGATCCCAGTGACCCAAAATATCGCGCAAGAACAGATGCACGTGGGGATATCATCCGGGCAACGCCCTGGTTTTTCTTACCTTACCCAGGTAAATTACGGCCTCTAAATTATTCGTAAATGAGGTTATACAAGTTAAAAGAAGTCTTAGTAAATAATCATGAATTCTAACTATTCACTGAAAATTACAAGGAAATAATTTTTTATTTCTTCCTGATTTGTATAATGTTTGAACATTACATTTATATTCGGCACTGTTACATGTTTAATATAAAACAAAAATGTAATCCATTTGAAAACAATATCTGGAATTGTTTTTATTCTCATTTCAGGACAATTTGGATACCCTAAAATCAACGTCCCTATATTTCTTGGATTTCTGTTTGCGTTTATCGCATCAGCCATTGAATCAGTCGGGGATTATTTTGCTGTCGCGGAATCATGCAATGCCGAACCACCGCCAACACACGCCATCAATAGGTTATACAATCGTTTTACAATCGTCAAAAGGAAACTTGAGAATTCATACACCTTGCTCTGTAATATTTTGTTTAATATTGGTTTGTTTTCACATCTATTTACTCATATAAAGTTGTAAACGGACCACTGTTTCTGTTTTCAACAATGCTAGTTTTCTTACGGTTTTTTGCACTGATTTTGGTTGTTTGATTTGATAATTCTGACAAAAAAATGACATGTTCTTAAAAAAAATATCACATGTTTTCATGTGATTATGTCACTTGTCCGCAGCACTGTATCATGTATATTTCATATACAAACTTAAAAAATATTGTATAGTGTCTTGTATGTAAAACAATTCATGATACAAACATCCATTAAATAGTGCATTCATAAATCAATCCCTGTTTTTTATCGAAATTTCACCAGATAACTATAATCTTTAGTTTATGTTAGAAGAAATTGATATACGAAATCCATTACTAAACCAACCTTGTGAAATCTATTGTGTTTTCTCAACAGAGGTATCCTGACTGAGGGACTGCTGAGTCTGCTGTCTGGAGCTGTGGGTACAGGGCACGCTACCTCCACCTACAGTGTATCGGCTGCTATCCCGGGCATTACTAAGGTTATCTCCCCTCTTACAGTAAAATTGAGAGTTTAGCTTTTGGCTATGATATGCTGCAATTCTATGTATTATTAAGGTTATCTCCCCTCCTACAGTAGAATTGAGAGTTTAGCTTTTAGCTTTGATATGCTGCAATTCTATGTATTATTAAGGTTATCTCCTCTCTTACAGTAAAATTCAGAGTTTAGCTTTTAGCTTTGATATGCTGCAATTCTAGCCATTACTAAGGTTGTCTCCCCTCTTACAGTTGAATTGAGAGTAAAGTACTTAGCTTTGATATGCTGCTGTTCTAGGAATTACTAAGGTAGTCCCCCTTTTACAGATACATTTTGTGCGTGGTATTAAGCTTATTTGGGTTATTGAGTAATTTTGTCTAATTACTGCATTTTTATTACAATGTTCTGTGTTTATCAAAGCTTTTATTACTTATATTTGTTGATATAAGATATCAATTATTCGTCAACTTTTGGATTTAAAAGGGAAGAATTTCTAATTCTGAATTGACATGACTGATGTCATCGGTGAGGCAGATGACGCTAAGCTTTCCTAAACACCTTGTTTTGTTCAATTTAGATTACTTTTAAAACCAATACAACTTAAATAATCTACATTAATTCGTTATCTGTTTTATTTTGTGTATGAATATTAAGTGACTGTTAAATGGAGTTAATCCTCAATAATTAGATCGACTGGCTTGGTGCCTTATCAACCAACTGTATTCTATATAATCTGAAAAATGTTCTCATTTTTATGTATCGTATTATACCAACTATATGGCTATATGTATTAAGTGTAAGTTGGAGAAAACATTTGTGTATCCCAACTATTGCAGTGGGTACAGAGATTAAGATTGACTCCTTCCAAGTTCCCTTCGCAGAAACCCCTGCAGGTGGTGGTAAACGATAGGACGGTTGTGTATAACTGCCTGTAGTGAGAAATGATAAACTACTTGATAATTTATTTTGAGGCATTGACGACTTCTAGTGTTCAAGTTTCATTTTTTTATGTATTTAACCTCCAATCGCCAATCCTCCTGTCTGTAACTTGTCCTATGCTATAGTAACGGATAATGCATTTTTACTGGCAGGTGGGTAGTCGTTACGTACTAGTATTGGCGGGAATACTTGCAATGTTGATGGGCGTGGTTGGAAAAATGGGCGCTGTCATGTCGTCAATACCGGAACCGGTTGTGGGAGGAGTCTCTTTGGTCGGGTTTGGTATCATTGTCGGGATAGGCGTGTCTGCCCTCCGTACCGTGGATCTGACGTCATCAAGGAATCTGTCGATTATAGGAACATCTATATTTGGTGCGATTGTAATATCGGATTGGCTAGAAAGCAACAAAGGGGCCATTGATACAGGTACACAATTGTAGTGTTATCTGTCGTGTTACACTATCACTAGTTTGTTCAATCCCTTCAGGTTGTGGGGAAAAGACATGAGGTATCACATTGCATTTCGAAAGAGGCGACTGATGAGGTGGCCAAACATAATTGTTCGTTTTCGTTCTCGTCTTCTGCTTTCGTTGCAAAATTTGGGATTTATGTCATTTCTTTCCTCACGTCCTTACTTTCCTTTTGTTGGTGTGTTATTTTGAGTCCGATTTCAAGACCTTTGCTGTCGATGCGAGGATGTTAAACCTTTTACTAACATAACAAAACAATACGGTGATAACTGTATCCAGGTACAAAGTCCTTAAAATCCTTTTATAAAAATCAACTGACTATAACTACCATATATAGAACACCAATAATGGCATAACCAATCTGCCTATAAATAACATCTGTTTATTCAGAATACTTTGGTCTATCCCTTGGATGGACTTTAGGGACAAATTTTGCTGTATCTCAAAATGTAATGTCAAATGTATTAGGGTTCACCGTACCATTGGCAAAAACTGTAAGTACGGTTTGGAAACTCTGTTCTCAAACATGACTATAGCTTTGACAAATCATATCTGAAAAGAAAACTATACCTTGAAGGGTTTTTATGAAAAGGTTATGAAAGTGAAACAATAAACAAAATATAATTAAGAACAGTGTTCTGACTGGAAAAAACAATTGTTAAATTGTCGTTCTTGCCGACTGAGTCCTCTGGTCAACCAAAGTGCTGGGACGGAACTCTGCTGCAGGTGTATCTAGAGGGAAGTTGAGAGAAAGTTACTATGTATTTTAAGAACGGGTGTAGTGGGACAGGAACCGATAGTTAAGCATCTGAGGCGTGAAAATCAATAACAATGTTACGAATCGGCACTTATTGCATCTGACCGTCCTTGCTTTATTCCAGTTAAGTCGCAATGTCATAGTTTCAAAAGCAGCAAGGTTCAAATAGGACATTTCTGAAGTGCTGAACAGTTTTAGTTATACACATCCTACTTATACATATAGCAGTTTTGGTTTGAATGCCGCCGATATTTTGTTTATTTAGTTCATTTACTACGAGTTTTATTGATTCCATTACAGGATCAGAACAATGGAATAATATTGTAGATCTGGTATTGGGTACTCCAATGATGGTAGGCTGCATCATCTCAATCTTCCTGGATAACACTGTCCGAGGTAAATTAGTCAATTACTCACCTTTATCCTTCTAACCCTGCTCATATAAGGGTAACAATTGACCTGTTGAAACTCACTATGAAATTCGGATATACAATTTCCATAGATTTGATTTGTCGCCCTATTAACAGCTATGGTCATTTGGGGAGATGTCAGGTTTTCGAGGAGGAGGAAAGCCGGAGCTCCCGGAGATTGCACCACGTAGACCTCGAATCCGCGACTCAGTAGTGAAGGGCTAGTGGTAGCAGAATGTCAGACGCCCTAGCCACTTGGCCAGCGCGGCCCCTTGATTTACATAGATTCATTTGATTTGATCAATATATAAAAGTTCAATTATTTAGAAGCATTTTCGAAGGCAAGCTAGTCTAGCTTCATATGATAATAATAAACGTATATGTATGTTTTCCTGGCGTTATTTTCCAGGAACTGATATGGAGCGAGGACTAACAACCTCCAGAGAAATGTCACCATTCCATTCAGTAAGTGACATTATACAGACGAGTAAGGACCTAGGACGTATGAACTCTCAGACAGAAGAACTTCTGGACAAAGGACGGCGTCAGTGTAATGGCAGAGATGAGACTATTGATATTTACAATCTGCCTCTGATCGGTAGACTACAGAGAAGAATAACATGTCTTCGATACGTTCCATTTTTTCAGCCCTACTACCAAACACATGATACGATACAATCTAACAGCACAGAAAAAGTTTAAATTACAGAAGTATAGGGAAAAGTCTTCTTAACATCTTCTATAACACTGTATATTGGCAAAATTTTCCCGCAGTTTAATTTTCGCCTTTTTCGATGTACGTAATGAAAACAAATTTACCATTTAAGCAAATATTACTACGACAATATATATCTATTGTTAAGGAAATGTGAAGATAAAAATTGATTTTAATGACGAAGGAAAAACTTTGACACAGCGAAAGTTTCCCGGTATACCGTATTTGGTGCAACTATGCTATTTAACGTACCATTCGTTTGCTGGCTATGTAAATAAAGTGTACAGTTTATGGTACGTAAGTTAGCTATTTATGTGTAAGCTTTGTTTATAAGGGCTGCGTGTCAAGTTGATTATTTTACGCGAATTTTGTAAGACAGTCACATTTGTATCTTGAGAAGTCGATTAAGCGAATGGGGAAGCTTTAAAAAAAAACATGTCATGTTCAAAAAGACTTAAATGTAAGTATCATTGGTACATACACGTACCTCCGAAAACACGTATTTATATTTCATTACAATAATACAAGATGTGTCAATATGTTTGTGAGCATGTAATGTACTGTTCGCCTTTAACGTAAATTGTAAATTGTATGAATAATCCGGATTAACTAGTTTATAATTGTTTAGCATAAAATGTGATTATTTCAACAAAACAGACATGGGTATATACTTTATCATTATTATAAACATATTCAGTAGATAAACACTGCAATTATAACGTCTACATTATCACTGTATGTGTGAACTGGCAAGTCAACTATGAGTTTCAATCCAGAGAGTTACAAAATATATAAACATATTAAGTTATTCATTTGTGCAATGCAGTAATGCAAATGGATCCTGATATAACGTGCGTCTAAACGAATTACTATGTTTAATAAACTTCGTGTACTAGCATCGTTGTACCATTGTTATTTCAATACGTTTATTCAAGTGAAAGAGCTTGAAACATTCAAGCTAAGAGGCAACAAAAAGCGGCCTTTTATAGACAGCTACATGTTATAAGGGATACGACATACTTTAACCACGATATAGTCAGTTTTGATGATAATTTTCAACCCTCTCAATTTCTTGAGAGTTCGTGGTAGTTTGGCATTTTCAGTGGTTGACAAGAAAGCATAGATTGGCATTTTTTTATAATTTAGATGTTAATGTTCATAAAATGGTCCAATACTTGTTCGTTAGGTAGGTTGGTGGGTTACCGTTTAAAGTAATATCGGGCCTGGCACCAATGCAGGACACAAAACATAATAAACCAAAAGTAAACTGAATGGTAAAGGTTTAAACCAATATAGACAGCGAAAATGGTTAAGGTTTAAACCTATATAGACAGCGAAAATGGTTAAGGTTTAAACCTATATAGACAGCGACAATGGTAACGGTTTAAACCTATATAAACAGCAAAAATGGTAAAGGTTTAAACCTATATAGACAGCGATAATGGTAAAAGTTTAAATCTATATAGACAGCGAAAATGGTAAAGGTTTAAACCTACATAGACAGCGAAAATGGTAAAGGTTTAAACCAATATAGACAGCAAAAATGGTAAAGGTTTACACCTATATAGACAGCGACAATGGTAAAGGTTTAAACCTACATAGACAGCGGAAATGGAAAAGGTTTAAACCTACATACCCAGCTAAAATGGTAAATGTTTAAACCTACATAGACAGCTACAATGGTAACGGTTTAAACCTACATAGACAGCGAAAATGGAAAAAGTTTAAACCTACATAGAAAGCGAAAATGGTAAAGGTTAAAACCTACAAAGACAGCGAAAATGGTAACGATTTAAACCGTAATAGACAACGAAAATGGTAACGGTTTAAACCTCTATAGACAGCGAAAATGGTAAAGGTTTAAACCTATATAGACAGCAACAATGGTAAAGGTTTAAACCTATATAGACAGCGAAAATGGTAAAGGTTTAAACCTGTATAGACAGCAAAAATGGTAAAGGTTTAAACCTACATAGATAGCGAAAATGGAAAAGGTTTAAACCTACATAGACAGCTAAAATGGCAAAGGTTTAAACCTACATAAACACTTACAATGGTAACGGTTTAAACCTACATAGACAGCGAAAATGGAAAAGTTTAAGCCTACATAGAAAGCGAAAATGGTAAAGGTTAAAACCTACATAGACAGCGAAAATGATAACGGTTTAAACCGTAATAGACAACGAAAATGGTAAAGGTTTAAACCTACATAGACAGCGAAAATGGTAAAGGTTTAAACCTATATAGACAGCGAAAATGGTAAAGGTTTAAACCTATATAAACAGCGAAAATGGTAAAGGTTTAAACCTACATAGACAGCGAAAATGGAAAAAGTTTAAACCTACATAGAAACCGAAAATGGTAAAGGTTAAAACCTACATAGACAGCGAAAATGATAACGGTTTAAACCGTAATAGACAACGAAAACGGTAAAGGTTTAAACATATATAGACAGCGAAAATGGTAAAGGTTTAAATATATATAGACAGCGAAAATGGTAAAGGTTTAAATATATATAGACAGCGAAAATGGTAAAGATTTAAACCTACATACACAGCGAAAATGGTAAAGGTTTAAACCTGTATAGACAGCAACAATGGTAAAGGTTTAAACCTACATAGACAGCGAAAATGGAAAAGGTTTAAACCTACATAGACAGCTAAAATGGTAAAGATTTAAACTTACATAGACAGCGAAAATGGTAACGGTTTAAACCGTAATAGACAACGAAAATGGTAAAGGTTTAAACCTACATAGACAGCGAAAATGGTAAAGGTATAAATATATATAGACAGCGAAAATGGTAAAGGTTTAAATATATATAGACAGCGAAAATGGTAAAGATTTAAACCTACATACACAGCGAAAATGGTAAAGGTTTACAGCTATATAGACAGCGACAATGGTAAAGGTTTAAACCTACATAGACAGCGAAAATGGAAAAGGTTTAAACCTACATAGACAGCTAAAATGGTAAATGTTTAAACCTACATAGACAGCTACAATGGTGTAGGTTTAAACCTATATAACCGGCGAAAATTTTAAAGGTTTAAACCTACATAGACAGAGAAAATGGTAAAGGTTTAAACCTATATAGACAGCGAAAATGGTAAAGGTTTAAAATATATAGACAGCGAAAATGGTGAAGGTTTAAACCAATATAGACAGCGAAAATGGAAAAGGTTTAAACCTACATAGACAGCGAAAATGGTAAAGGTTTAAACCTATATAGACCGCGAAAATGGTAAAGGTTTAAATATATATAAACAGCGAAAATGGTAAAGCTTTAAACCTATATAGACAGCGAAAATGGTAAAGGTTTAAACCTACATTGACAGAGAAAAAGGTAAAGGTTAAAACCTATGTAGACAGCGAAAATGGTAAAGGTTTTAACCTCTATAGACAGCGAAAATGGTAAAGGTTTAAATTTATATAGACAGCGAAAATGGTAAAGACTTAAACCTATATAGACATCGAAAATTGTCACATATCATAACAAGTTTTTTCAACTTAAATATATTCTAGTTTCACGTAGATATTCCAAAATCTTTGATAAATAAGCTGTGTGGAACCATGTTTTCATATCAGACACATTTGTCTCAAATTTGTCTAAAACAGGTTCCTTCTATTAACATTTGAGACACAGTCTTATATTATACAGTTAGATTACAAGCAGAGGAAACCTTACCAACGTGTCATTTATATATAAATATATAACCAGTACTGTACTGACTTCACAGATGGCGTGTGATATTAATATTTTATAACGGCAGTTGGTCGATAAAAGTGACAGTAGAAGGGTTTATGCGATTGTCCCGATCCAGTTACTTCCCTTAATTTATGCCGATGTAGTGGTATACATATACACGACCATCATGAATACTTAAGTATATCGGCCTTTGTTGAGTCAGATCTGAACACGTTTCTACTATATACTTGAACAAAAAGGGGGATTTCTTATAACAAAAAAAATCTTCTTGTATACTCATATAATGACAATTATTGTTTACGACCGCTAAAGGAAGAAGGAGCATTTTGAAATAATGGTGCAGAAAAAAAAGTATAAAAGGATATTAAATATCACCGGTAGCGCAGCAACTTGCTCTCGAATCAAGAGGTTTGGGAAACGAACCCCTGTTCAGGTGCCGAGATAACAATTATGATAAAGATATTTTTTTTTATTTAAATATGTGTCCTTCCTATAATAAATGAACAAGTAGCAGAATTTCAGAAAATAGCTTTAGTTGAAATAAAATGTCTATTTCAATGACACTACACTGAGGCAATACTTTATACGATGCAGTTTATGAGACAGTATTATTTTTTTGTACCTTGTACTTGCAAACATGCATATATTGACGATAACAGAACCGCAATAAATAATAATGACATCATTTCGCGTGAGCACGGCCATATCGCTGACTGACAGTTGGCTGTATTTTGAGCAGATGTGCTAGATTTCCACGGCCGTAACTCACGATGATTGAGACTTGTGGCTGGTTCGGTGTGTGTATGCGGGCAGCGTGTTACTTAGTGCTAATATGGCTAGTTTTATGGGTAACTGTGTCATATAGTACAGTTATGCTAAGATATATCACAGCCCCGTTAATGCGCAACATGATCAAAACACTATTTAAGTATGTTTGAATTTATTTATAATCCAAATTATATGCATACATATTCGTATATTCTTACTTTTTCAATAATCTGTTCACTCAAAAGGGTTTCATTCCATTCTTTTTTCATTTTTTATTTTTTTTCCTCCGCATAATGTTTACCCATGTAAAATAATATTTGTAAAAATCGTTTATATATGATATTGATACACGTTATATATAAACAGCAGTGCATACAAACTTATATATAATAGCATGCTCGGAGATGATAACCATTAAAAACTTAATTATGAATCGAGGATTTATATACAATGTACATAAACAATTTCGCTCTCCGCCCTTGAAGTCAGTGTTCTCCCATTGTTAATTTCGCCATTCACCTACAATTACTATGATATTTTGTTGTTATGTTTTGTTCGCTTGAACGATAATTTCGCCGTCATGAAATTAAACTGCGGGGAAAATTTCACAGTATGCCGTAAGGCTCAATGCATGATTAACGCGCTATTTAACTGATATTATTACAGAATTTAACGGTCATGTCATCCTCGATACCCAGGGGTTACGCTCACCTTTGCTCTCTACACACCTGGAATATGTCATAGCAAAATTGAAGGCTCAGTGTGCGCCACCCTGTTGATTTGATGTACATCAAAAGAATTTCGCGGTAACGTAGCGGTCAAAAATGACTGGCTTTGAAGTCGGGCGTCTCTTTTTTGTAATCTTCAAATGGCAGGTGTCGGCCTAACGATTGGTCAGGTGTTTTTTTTACCTGAGACCAATCAAACAGCTATCTTCGTGCCTGACATATTCCAGGGGTGTAGAGAGCGAAAGTGAGCTTTACCCTAGGACATCGAGGATGGGATCATGTATATGTCGTTATAATGTGGACTACTAAGACTTATAAACTGTCCTGCTTCATTGTTTTTATCTGTACCCCCTTCTTTCCCTAAAGGAAACCATTTTAACCGGCATCCATGGCATTCTATTGCTGTATCTAATAACATTTTTAGAAGCAATTCCCTATTTTTGTTTTAGGTTTAACTTTAAAAATCTATTTTGAAAAGAAATCAATACTTTATGAAACTTTTATGAAAAAAAATATTTTAAAAAGGAAAAAAATGTTAACGACAGCAACCTTAGAGAAAAACATGTTATAGAGTCAGACTTGGAATCGAAAGCAGGACTTCCGATCATTATACGGTCGCTCTGATCAACTGCATTTCCTGAATAACATTACAGTCATCCTCGATACTCCAGGGGTTACGCTCACTTCGCTCTCTGCACCCCTGTAGTATGTCATATCAAATTGTGCATTACCTTGCTGATGGGTCAGATCCTATGATGTACACCAAAAGATTCGGTCGGGCGTGTTATTGTAAAAATGACTGACTTTGAAGCTGTGTGTAGTGTGTCACTCCTCTGTAATCTCCAAGAGACAGGTACCAGCCTAACGATTTGTCAGGTATTTTTACCTGAGACCATTCAAACAGATTGCCGCGTGCCTTCAAGTTCGCTATGACAAATTCAACGGGTGCAGAGAGTGTACGTGAGCGTGACCCCTGGCGTATCGAGAATGCGGTTCAGTAGCTCTCTAGCCAAAACCCAATAGAGTTTTACCCTAAACTTAATAAATGGCCGGTTACTGTATGTAGGGAAAACAGTGAAAGTTATGTAAGTTTATGCTTTAATTCTTTTCCATACTTACAACTAAAACGATATAAACCACGTGGTCACAGCAAAACAACAAAATATGTCAATACGAAAACAGAAGGAAAACCCTTTTATAAACACACACAGAAAACACAGAGAGAAAAAATAAGTGCTCTGAAAATACTGTAACGATGTACTATTTAGTAATGTAGGTGAGCAATGACAATCGTGACATTGTCCTCTAAGGACCACACCAGTAACACTAGCAACAGAAAATCACCTAAGGTTAAAAACTTGTGTATCAGTACTAACAATGATGTGATGGCACATACTTACTGTATACCACGAGGACACATACTGCATTCATTACACTACCCTCCCCTCAAGATTAATGCGTCCTCGCATTATCAGTTCTCGTCACTTGCCTGAGTGACGCAACAAATAAAACACCCCAAGTAAGTCTTCAACGGATGATAAACAATTGTATAGAGTAACAAGAGAAAGAGTTCTACTGCCCGAGTAGAATTAAATGAACACATCACTAGTTCATCAGAAATATTGTCACTCCCACCATTCTTCTTCAGAAATTTCATGCAAGGTTGCAGCTCCCTCTACAGTGGTCTTGACCTTCTTCCTGAAGTGGCGATGCTGCAGACTACCAACATCCGTTTGGGTCTCAGCATTACGCATCCTCTTTCCAGCGCTACTTGCAGTCCCAAGGACAGAGGGTGAGGTAACACTGCCATCCACAGCCTGTACACAAGATGTACGAACTTCCATACTGTTGACTGCAGTCCTTGGCAAGAATCCAAAACTATGGTCTGGCTCAGAGCTGAGGGTCACTACTGCAAAGCCTGTCACTGAGGGAGTTGGACTGGT
>NW_018480061.1:687781-820499 GCF_002113885.1 Mizuhopecten yessoensis | reverse complement strand
ACTGTGTACCACTAGGACATATACTAACTGTGTACCACTAGGACATATACTAACTGTGTACCACTAGGACATATACTTACTGTGTACCACTAGGACATATACTAACTGTATACCACTAGGACATATACTAACTGTATACCACTAGGACATATACTAACTGTATACCACTAAGACATATTTTTACTGTGTACCACTAGGACATATACTAACTGTTTACCACTAGCACATATATTTACTGTGTACCACTAACACATATACCTGCTGTACACCACTAGGACATATACCTGCTGTATACCACTAAGACACATACCTGCTGTACACCACTAGGACATATACCTGCTGTATACCACTAAGACATATACCTGCTGCACACCACTAGGACATATACCTGCTGTATACCACTAAGACATATACCTGCTGTATACCACTAGCACATATACCTGCTGTACACCACTAGGACATATACCTGCTGTATACCACTAGAACATATACCTGCTGTACACCACTAGGACATATACCTGGTGTACACCACTAGTACATATACCTGCTGCACACCACTAGGACATATACCTGCGGTATACCACTAGAACATATACCTGCTGTTAACCACTAGGATATATACCTGCTGTTTACCACTAAGAAATATACCTGCTGTATACCACTAGGACATATACCTGCTGTACAACACTAGAACATATACCTGCTGTATACCACTAAGACATATACCTGCTGTATACAACTAAAACATATACCTGCTGTATACCACTAGAACATATACCTGCTGTATACCACAAAGACATATACCTGCTGTGTACCACTAATACATATACCTGCTGTATACCACTAGCACATATACCTGCTGTATACCACTAGAACATATACCTGCTGTATACCACTAAGACATATACCTGCTATATACCACCAGGACATATACCTGCTGTATACCACTAAGACATATACCTGCTGTATACCACAAAGACATATACCTGCTGTATACCACGGCAGTATCTTAAAATGCAACTCATATGGGGAGGGGCTTGTAGAATAGGGTTTATTTCCCTTTGTCTTCTGTTTTCGGGATATTTCCGAATCCCATCTCATAAAACCTTGTAAGTCTATGTATTCTTTAATTCCAATTTAATATTTCTTTGTCGTGTCTACTGGCTCTGGCCTGCATTTGTTACGAGGGTGTCAAACCACGAGAAAATAGTTAGCTCATACCATAAAACGTATTGAATAGATGGGAATCGGGTAATAAATAATTTACTTTGAGTTGCAATGTAGAATTATATAACGGAATAGATCAAGCCACTTTTTAATAAATTACTTTAAAATGTATTTCCATATGCGACACGAGGTTGTTGTCAGGTCGCCTGTCCTCGCTTTATGAACTGGACAATTTATTACTTCGACCCAGTTTGACAAGGAGTATCATGCAATGCAAACTGGGCCGCCTACCGTCATAGAGCCCAATGCTTTGTTTTCGTGTTCATTTTGTGAGTCTCTATGGTTCCTTGGTTTTTGTCCATGACTTTATCGATTCTGAGTTTGAATTACTGCTTTGTTTACACGTCATTATTTTCATTTCGATAGATAAACTGGTAATGCATTTATTTTCGGGTTATAACATACTTACTAATTTATACGGAGTTTTTGGTATATGCGATACGAAACAATTGCTCTAACTCATATCAGCCCTCGCCGTATCACACCCCAAAACCCGTATCAGCCCTCTCCGTGTCAGCCGCAAACTTTCAATTTTTCCAAACGTTCAAGAGAAAAATAGATCATAAGATAGTAGATCTCTATGTATCATACCTTATCATTCAGGAAAACGCACATTTTATACTCTGAATTTTACCACAGCTTAGCTGTTAAGAGGAATAACGTTTATGCCGTTTAACACTGCATTAGAGGGGAGCGTCTAATTACCCAATACCACCCAATACTAACCCATACGACCCAGTTATGAACCAAATACTTCTTTATTACTGTGAAATATCACCTTTGTAGACGTTATTTACTTCCATATGCCATATTTTATCGGGAAATATTTGGTGCCAAAAACATCACCGAATTGCCGTGACTATGACCCAATACTACCCTATACCACCCAATACCACCCAATACTAACCCATACGACCCAGTTATGAACCAAATACTTCTTTATTACTGTGAAATATCACCTTTGTAGACGTTATTTACTTCCATATGCCATATTTTATCGGGAAATATGCGATTTGGTGCCAAAAACATCACCGAATTGCCGTGACTATGACCCAATACTACCCCATACCACCCAATACTACCCAATACTATCCCATACGACCCAGTTATGAACCAAATACTTCTTTATTATTGTGAAATATCACCTTTGTAGACGTTATTTACTTCCATATGCCATATTTTATCGGGAAATATGCGATTTGGTGCCGAAAGCATCACCGAATTGCCGTGACTAGGGGTTCGACGATTTACAGGAACGGGCAGGAACGGGCAGAAATCTATTAATTATTATATATACGTCATAAAAGTTTTAATTCATCTTCAAAAACAAACAAAATCTACACCTCTCTATTCCAAACTAGGCTGAGCTTGACTTCTTTTCCTATCATCATGATGACAGTCACACCCCGGAATTTATTGAATGTGTGGAATGTTCAAGCGGAAACGTTGTCCAGACAAGTTAATGACGTAGGAATCATCTCCATACACCTTTACCCTGTCAAATACGTAAAACCAAGCAGACGTAGTATTAATGATTTCAAATGGACAGGTCAATACGTCACTGCTCAGTATCAGTATTTAGTGACAAACATCACAGATATATGGCTATACAATTTACCCGTAAAGTGCAGCATATACTCTTCCCCTAAACGTCTGTCGTTAATAAATCATACATGAGAATATAGGTCAAGCATGGTCCACTTCACAAGTTATTGTTCTATAACCTGACAATCAAGACAGACGACTTCAGTAGGGCAAATACATGGTTGATAGTAATATGTTAAAGGAAATGACATAAAATATCACAGAGAAGGTAAAGGAAATGACGTCACAGAGAAGGTAACGACAGACGACGTCATTAGGGCAAATGCATGGTCGATAATAATATGTTAAAGGAATGACGTAAAAATCACAGAGAAGGTAAAGGAAATGACGTCACAGAGAAGGTACAGGAAAAACGTCAACTTTAATACATGTATTAAAAGTGGCTAAAATAATTTATACCGTTTAGTACAGACCAATAGTTTTCATGTAGTCTAGAATTGTAGAGATATTTGCATTTTCAAAAAGATATTTAAGACCTTTCATATTATTAAAGAAACTAATCGTGATTGCTGAAGGTCAATTTGATGTAATAAGATGTGTTATACTATACCTGGTTTGCGACGTGAAATGTCGATTGACTGGTCTCTGCGCATGCGTTTTTATGGTAGGAATGGGACAAAACTACCTACTCAGCCCAACATATACAGGGGCCAACGTCTGATTATTATAGGTTATAGACACCTTAACGAAACAGTTCAATTTGGTTTATTAAAGCAAAATCAAATTGAAAATTTCTGATGCCAACACTCACTAAAACGTTTGTTAGTTTCTACATTAGCTCTCAAAATGTGATTTCTGAAAATTGAGATGATGATTCATTCAGTTCGCCAGGATTTTCATATCCGGGTCATGTTTTCGCCCTTTCGTTTTTTCTTTGAGATTCGTGATGTTTCCATTTCTTTTCAGTGTATCTATGGTTTTACCTGTTGTTGTTGTGTTTTTCTAGGGGCTTTATGTTCCAATTATTTATTTCACGGAGACGATTTGATAGGTTTGTTTTCTGTTCAAAATATTGTTTTAAATAAATGACTACATATTTATAGAACCTACTACATATCTGCCAATTTCACTCAATGTAAAATATATCCACAATTACCCATTTAAGTTACTCAGAGGCACTGCATTTAGCCGGAACAAATTGTAGGAATTTCTTGATTCTGGAAATGCAACACCACTTCATATACTATTAGACTCAGTTGGTGGGTTTTTAACATAGTGAAAAAATCTGAAATATTCATGAAGTAAATATTTTAAAATCAAGAACATATTACAAAAATACCGTCATTGTCTTGTAATAATAAATTTTCATTATTAAGCACCGAATTCAGAAATCTGAAAGTGGACGCGCAGACCGAACAATAGCGACAGGTTTATTTTGTTTATGTAATTTAGGCTCAGTGTGCTCCACCTTGTGGATGGGACAAGAATACAAGTTTAAACTTTTGCTCAATGAAAAAAAGGTCACTTTTTAATAAGTTATCCTCAAATGAAATAATAAGTTAGTTGTGTTATAGGTTTTGTTCTATACATTCTTGTCATTCAGATGACGAAAGATCATCTCTGTCTATCCTTTTTGAACACGTTAAGCGCATCCGGTAAAGTGCGTCTCTCCTTTGCGAATGTAAATTTGACCTCGCATTGACGCTATGGTATATTTAGACCTGATGTGTTGACAATGAAAAATACGCTGACAATTGTACATTACCGCTGTGGTTTAATTTAACATTGTGTGTTGACTCTTTATCATCTATTGCCTTTATGTGTTGCCGCTACGGTATAGTTTGACCTGGTGTGTTGACGCTATAATATATTTTGACCTGGTGTGTTGACGCTATGGTTTATTTTGACCTGGTGTGTTGACGCTAAGGTTTATTTTGACCTGTTGTGTTGACGCTATTGTATAGTTTGACCTGGTGTGTTGACGCTATCATATATTTTGACCTGGTGTGTTGACGCTATGGTTTAGTTTGACCTGGTGTGTCGACGCTGATGTGTTGACAATGTAGAATACTTTGACAGTTTTGGCATTCCCGCTGTGGTTTGTCTTAACTTTATGTGTTGACTGTTGACTTTATGTGTTTGCGCTGTGCTTTATTTTCACATCGTGTGTTGACTCTGGGTTATATTTTGACCTTTTGTGGACGCCGTGGTAAAGTATGTCCTTGTAAGATGACACTGTGGTTTTCTGTTTATTTTTGTGTTGAAACAAGCACCTTTTGACCGAGTGGTCTGTGGGTTAGTTCAGGCGTGTGTATTTACGATGTGTTATATTTTGACATGTGTGTTGAAGCTGCAGTTTTTCATTGGAACCTGTAATAGATTTTGATCCTGCGTACTATCTCTGTGGTTTAGTTCAGGCGTGTGTATTTACGATGTGGTACACATTGGTATAACATGCGCACACATTTGGAATGCTCTTTTACAATGTCAGCACACTTGTTTAAATCGACCGTTCTGCATATATGTGAAATAAAAAACTAAGTAGCAGCAAGGGGGGGAAATATAAACCTTAACATTTCTTACATAATATATACTGTTAGATTCGGAATATTTACGTTTTCATTTAATATCATAACAGTATTTCTTACCTACAAAATAGTTATAAATAAGTAATATTTTTCAAATAATAAGGGAATACACTAAGTAGCAACAAGTCAAAACACATACTTTAACATAGTTGATCACTACATATGTTTTTTATCTGAGCCCTATACTATTTACGTTATTATTATATCTCGGAAAACGAAGTCTATTTGGGATAACGGAGCTCCCCTGTCTGCCTATCCGTCCGTCCATCCCTCCCTTTGCCTATCCGTCCGTCTATCCCTCCCTTTGGCCATGAACCGCGTACGTTTTATAACTTGGCATAGTAAAAATGCATCATATGTAAATTTCATCTCAAGAAAACTTGTAGGTGAAAATCTTCCTTAATCGTTTTTTTTAATTTTTCGGCACAGGGAATATGTAAGTGTTCATACTAGAAGGGATTTGTGATTGGGACAGTATGCTCCCTGGATACGTAGATGAAATGAAGTGAGGTATATATGTTTGAGCTCGCTCACAGTTTCTCTAGCTCAATAACATGATGGTCACTTTCCTAACCACAAAATAGTAATATCGTAGGTGATTAGATATAATAAACGACATTCAACACATGCACATAAAACGTTATACATATTCATATAGGGTGCGATTAGCATACTGTTTAATATCATGTTAGACAAGTGACCGAATATCTATGAGGCCAAACAAGACATCCATCATGTGGTCGTGTCCTAACCACCTCCATATGTCCAACAACTTGTCTACTTCTTTCTTTGTCAATCACTATAACGTTATCAAGGAGGCACGGGGGTCTAGTGGTAGGACGCCCGGTTCGTGACCTAAGGGTGGCGGGTTCGAGTCACAGCACGGCACTGTGTTGTACCTATGAGCAAGATACTTTACTCCGCTTGTTCCAGTCTACTCAGCTGTAAATGAGTTCGTGGTTGAGCAGTGCTAGAACTGTTGAATGCTAGTTGTGAGCGTCGAAATGGCATCTCCGGCTGTATGCACCCCAGACAGTTGAGAAAGATGTTGGCTGGTTGCAAAGGCCCTATAACCACGGATGATAATTTGTGAACCACTTTGAGACGACCTAAGAACTTGGTTGTGATAAAGCGGTATATACGAACCTATTATTATTAATAATTATGATTATTAAACAGATTTATGGAACAAGGAGTAAATAGAAATAGGTTGCTGATAATCTGGTTCAGATGTAAAAAACAACGTTACCTGAAATTATATGTGTATATTTGTTGTACATCATAAGGAACTTTGTTGAAGATTACCATTTTGGAACAGAAGTTAGCTGAGTTAAGAGGATACATGTGTATACTACTAACCTCCATTGTTTAACACTTTGCACGACGTTAACTAATCAATCATCACACATAAGTACATAATGAGTAGAATGTAGATATGCATTTTGTCTTTTCCAAACCCTTTTAGTTAAAGTTGTAGTATGCATCGGTTTTGTCCCTTTCATAAAAGAGCTATGTCGGGTTGCTATGCCTATTTCCCCAAAGTCAGTGCGCGCGTACAGCCGTGTCCTGTCATGGCGCGTCCTCAGGTATTTTTCTACATGTAGCTCTATCGGAATCCCGTGTCTAAGAATATATTATTCGGAAATATCTTTGCGATAATAACAGTTCATTTTTTTTTTGCTTTGACTTTTTTTTATTCTGAAGCTACAATCCCATATATTTTGTTTTTCGGCATCAAAAATACTAATGCCAATTGGAAGGTAAAACAATTCATAAATATCATTTTAAAATTATGTCTTAACTACAAAGTGTAGCTGTACTGTACACGCGTACATATATTTGTTGACATGATTCCATAGAAGATAAATCAATAGGAATGTTATTAAAATATCAATAAAATGTTCCATTGGTTTGCAAAATATTTATCACTTAATTAAGGAAAATTATCACATGCCTAAATATTAAAAAAATATCGGAATGTAGGTTAGAACCTATACCGTTTACTTCTTCTGGTCACAAGCTAACTGCGTTACACATTAGGCTAAATTGGACGTAGACAAATACGGAAATACAAACTGTTTTAACCCAAGAAACATCTGTCGCAGTTTTGAGAAACTTGATCAACCCTTTTTTCATTATTTTGAGCACGTTCCCAAAGGAGGACCACTTTTCCGTCATACGATTGGTTTTTGCATATTACATCACGGAATCCAAAAAAATATTCAAAAGTTGGTCCTTGGATAGGAAAGTATTGAAAGTATTTTTTTAAGTCTGGGAAACCCCATCACTTTCATAGATATAGTGAATATGGCTATACTTGCAGTATTTTATTAATATCTCAATAGTTTAAAAATCATATTCAATTGGTTATAAATATATTCCATACATTTTCGCTACTAAAAATTATTTACTCATCAACCTTTTTTTTCGTTTTCAAAAATGCCGACTAAAGGAAATACGGGCAGTTTTCCGACATAGCTCTTTCTGAATTTAGAAGGAACGAGAGTTGATGGAAACTACAATCTGATTAAAATCATCTGTTACATGGCTTCGTTAACTTCGTACTACAATCAGATTGTGGAAACTAAGGACATATCCTATTTATTTACTTAAATGCAATACAATATGCTGAAATCGAAATAAGCTAAAACAATACACTAGATATACGGAAGCCTAATATACGAAATGTGTACGTACGTGTATAAGTGTTTAGTATAAATATACACATTTGTGTGAGTGCAAGAGAGATGGTGACTATGTGGGTGGGTGGGTGGGTGGGTGTATGTGAGGGTATGTGTGTGGGTGTGTTGGTGTGGGTGTGGGTGGGTGTATCAGGTTCAAATTTGTCGTTACAATAATATGTTATAATACTACACTTTTGTAATTAAACAGGAAACCGGATCAAATTTTCGGAAACAATTTTTTCACTACAAGACCGTGCGAAAAAATTGTACAACAAATGAAAAATTAATTATTTTAAGAAAAAGGGAATATGAGAAAAAAATGAATTGTGAGTTGTAGCCCCAGACAACCCACGAAAGATGTATATTTGCCTGAGTAATTTAATATAAAATATATTTTACAAAAACAAAAATGAGGCATAGAACGTCGTTGTTGAAACGTAAAGGAAACGATTTCATTGGTGCGATATTTAATAGACACAGGTTGCAAACAAAGGGTAATTCATTGGAATGATTTATGAAGACTTGTTAAATATGTACATGTATCCTAATATTTCTTTCGGTAATACGTTTACCAGAACAGTTTGTATAATTTGTTAAGGTTAAAGTAAGCATAAAACAGGCACGAATCTTCTTGGAAAATCAACAACAGAATATCGTAATTCGAAATCAAAATCAATTAATGACCAGGTTATGAAAAAGCGAAATGATTTTGAAACTCTTACACAAGTATAAGAAGAAGAAAAAATAGGAAGTTTAAGGACTTTGGTATGTCCCAGCCTGAGGACAGAATCTGTTGCCTATCTCACCCGGGCAAACGCTAAACACTAAACGTGAGGTATTGCCAAGCAAGTCACCAGGAAACAAAGAAAAAAGGGTTTTCTGGAAGTAGAGAAAACATGTTTAGTCCCAAATATTGCAATAGGAGCAGCAGATCAATTGTGGTTTCCAATGTCTACATGGCAGAAGACAACGAAGGAAGCCCCTGATTCTGTAGGGGTCCCCATTTTAGTCGTCTTTCACGGCATGTAGTGGGAGACAGCGGGCCTATTCTTTTCCCAGGCCTGCAGGAGAGAGAAAAGAGATTCCAAGCATTGCAATAATCAGCAGATATTGTTATTGATATTTCTTTTAATATGCTCTCACAAGAAAATGCTGAGAGAAACTCTATATTCAGAATTGGGAGACTTATCAGTCGCCCCTTAACATAACATGCAGTGGGATTTCACAAGCGTATTCTTTAACCTAACGATTACAAACAACTAGTAGATAACGCCAACAAGGGAATTACCTTGTAAACATTAGTATGGAAATGATGTATACATCATTTTTTTCCGGCATATTTCTCATGTTTATCCGGTCAATGTGTCTTATTAGTGGTATAACATACTGGAAAATAAATTGGCCTACACCTCCCCCACTCTGCCAAGTCCTTCACCTATATTGTAAATAAAAAAAAACTGCTATCCATCATTATCATTTTCTGTTATCAATGCCCGGACAAGGACATATTTGATAATGTATAGTTTGGCTGATTCACCAAAACTGTCTCCATTGAGAATATTATCAAAACTTGAAGTTATTTCAAGTGAAGCAGTAGGTGAACGTGAAACAGGAAAGAGTATACTAAATCGTCAAGACATAGAGGAATAATACTTTGAAGTAAATTCTATTTATTTTACAGCATGTTTGTCGCAGTTGTTGACTCAGGTAAAAGTTAAGGTTAAGGTATGGGAGGAATCAAAACGTATCTAAAGAAACCCCCCGAGATAGGGAAGGTAACACTTATACAACTTCGAGAAAACCAAAACCTCCCGTCTTGTTTTTTAATTCAATTAGCAATCGTCACATGAAAAGAAAATTATTGGTAACGAATTTAAATTTGCAGTATCGAGATTACTTATGATGTAACCCTTTAGCTTAGAGAACTAAATTCACGCTTCTTGTCGGATCCAATCGATTAATTGAAGACTAAGTAAATCTTGCAGTTTTTTGTCCGTTCGCTGATGATTATAGTCAAGTGGTTATCTCGAGTCACGTACAGCGGAAGTTATTGGTCAAAATGATACAATAATGTTCATAAGAAAAATTACACATTCGTACAAGTGTGGCCACAGTAGGTAAAGACATGATGTTTCGTGACTGAACAAACCGTTCTTGATGTTGTGGGGTTCATGATTCATTTTTCTTGTTGGTTGTTTTTTTCTCAGTTCCTGTTGTTGTCATTTCTTTGTCTGAAGGATTTTAAAGTCCTTCTTTCAACTGTACTCACTTGGAGAGAAGATACAATTGCAGTTTCCCACGAAATGATCCTAAGAGGCAACAGCTGAGGATCTCCTTGAGACTTTCTACTGTTTCCTCTGCGTAACGAATATAGAAGGAGCCAAGCAATAATGTAAATTCGGCAATAATTCCGGTGTAAGTTCAAAATCAGATGTTTTATTTAGAGTTTCTAACTAAATATAAAGCAAGAGTCCAAAGTGCATCACGCTCTACTCCAGCAGGTCGGGGATTTAGAAAAGTCAAATATCTGCTGTTACGCACTACACGATGTGTAAGACGATTTGCGAAGTAAGACGATACGAAACTACAGCAAAACCCCGTTTACTCGAACTCGCATTACTCGAATACCCTCTATTCCTTGAATAGTTCGCTTGGTCCCGGCCATGCTCTTATATACTCTTTGTAAATTACCCATTATGAACTATCTGCGATATTTAAAGAGCTCGTACAGTGTGTCGTACCACCTGATTAAAAAATGACGATGTCGGGCTAACCTCGGATTCGTCGAATACCATGCATTCCTCGAACTTTTGATCTGTACCACACAAGGTCGAGTTAGCGGGGTTTTACTGTAAAAAGAAAATAAATATACCACATATATTTCTGCACGTGTTGCAACAGTCACGGTATAACAGATCATCTCGGTGTTATTGATTACTTACGCATGGCAGGTGCCCTATATATTTATATAATTGTCTCGCCATGATGCACGTTAATGGACAAACACAACCACAACTCCTACACAAAAACAATAGACCTCTTTCAGCAAACAAAACCACAGAATGCATCATACTTGATCATGCAGTGGCACACGAGGTCGTTTACCGTTTATACAACCCTAATGTGAGCAGTACTTGGCGGTTGTACTACTACAAGATGACAATGTATTGACGCACTATTTCTTACTTGCAGATATAATCTGTCAATATGTCTTCTATATATATATAAAACTGGTATTGATGTAATACAATATAGCACCACTAAAAAAATCTACTAATTTAACACAATATAACATTTATTAATTATAAGAAGATATATGAAGAATATATATTGATTTGATACCTCATAACACTATTTAAAGGAACAATTTGATGAAATAAGGCAAAACACGCTTCGTAAAGATATTACTGTATACCGGGGTATTTTCGTTACAGTTTAAATTTCGCCTTTTCGCCATTTAGGTAGAGAGGAACGGTAGACTAGTCGTAGGAAGCTGGGCTCGTGACCGAAGGGTTATGGGTTCGAGTCACGGCACGGCACTGTGTTGTATCTACGAGCAAGATACTTTACGTCGCTTGTTCGATTCTACTCAGCTGTAAATGAGTACGTGGTTGGGCAGTGCTAGAATTGTTGAATGCTAGCTGTGAGCGCCGAAATGGCAGCACCGGTTGTATGCTCCCGGGAGAGTTGAGAAAGATGTAGGCTGGTTGCAAAGGCCCTATAACCACGAATATTAATTTGTGAACAGCTTTCAGATGAGCTACGAACAAGGCTCTGATCAAGCGGTATATAAGAACCACGATTTATTATTAATAATTATTGTTATTAAACAGATTTATGGAACAAGGATTATATATAAATATATGTAAACAGATCAAAGGACTATGTATGGGTTGGGCGTTTTTAGGCCCCCAAATGCATCAAAATTCAAAACCTTCAAATGAACTTTGAAATGACTCTTTCTTTTATTTTGAATACTTCCCAAACACTATCATGAAAGTATGTATTTGTATTTTTAATTATTGTTGCCATTGTAACAAGTTCTAATTTGCATAAATTAGAAAAGACTGAATATTCAGTGAATTTTGTCATATTTTGCATAGTTTTCTCATGGAAACTGTAGAGCGCATGCTTGAACAAACTCAAAATCAAAGGATAATGTGTAGGCACCTGTAATACATCTTTAGGAGAAATACAAAATTTGTTCAAGAGTGCACTATATGGTAGCTAAGAGAAAAACTAGGCAAAAACCTGTCAAAACTTACTGAATATCAAAATTTCATTAATTTATGCACATATAAACTGGTAACTGGCGGCCATAATTGAAAACCTAAACAACTGTTCACATAATAGTACCAGGAAATTATTCAAAATTAAAGAAACAGTCATTTGAAAGTTCTTTTGAAGATTTTTTATTTTGATGGATTTGGGGGCCAAAAAAGGCCCACACCATACATAGTCCTTTCTGGAAAACATTTTTCACTACAAGACCGTGCTAGCACGAGTGCACATTGTCATTTCCCTAATCGTCTAACGTTTAGCAGTGAATACAACTATCATTATTAAAGACTTAAATATACAGGAAATGAAAAATGAATTATTTTAAGAAAAAAAGGAATATGCATTGTGAGTTGGAGCTGTGGCAGCTCATCCTCAGTCAAACCCACGAATGTTGTATATTTGCCCGAGTAATTAAATATAGAATACATTTTATAAAACAAAAATGAGTCTTACAATGTTGTTGAACCGTCAAGAAAACGATATCATTGGTGCGATATTTAATAGACACAAGTTTATGTTTGCCAACAAAGGGTAATTCATTGGAATGATTTATGAAGACGTGTTCAATGTGTGTCCTAATATTCCGTTCGGTAATACGTTTACCAGAACGGTTTTATAATTTGCCATTGTTAAAGTAATCATGAAACAGGCATGAATCTTCTTGGAAAATAAACAACAGAATATCGTAATTCGAAATCAAAATCAATTAAACACCAGGTTATGAAAAATCGAAATGCTTTTGAACTCTTAAACAAGTATAAGAAGAAGAAAAAGTAGGAAGTTTAAGGACTTTGGTATATTGGTAACGAATTTGAATTTGCAGAGCGATATTACTTGGTATGTTGTAACCTTTTAGTTTAGACAACTAAGTTCACGTTTCTTGCCGGATCCAATCGATTAATTGAAGACTAAGTAAATTTTGTAGTTTTTTGTCCATTCGCTGATGATTGTAGTCAAGTGGTTATCTCGAGTCACGTACAGCGGAAGTTATTGGTCAAAATGATGGAATAATATTCATAAAAAAATTACACATTCGTACAAGTGTGTCCACAGTAGGTAAATACATGATGTTTCGTGACTGAACAAACCGTTCTTGATGTTGTGGGGTTCATGATTCATTTTTCTTGTTGGTTGGTTTTTCTCAGTTCCTGTTGTTGTCATTTCTTTGTCTGAGGGTATGTTTAGTCCTTCTTTCAACTGTACTCACTTGGAGAGAAGATACAATTGCAGTATCCCACGAAATGATCCTAAGAGGCATCAGCTGAGGATCTCCTTGAGACTTTCTACTGTTTCCTCTGCGTAGCGAGCATAGAAGGAGTCAAGCAATAGTGTAAATTCGGCAATAATTCGGTGTAGTTTCAAAATCAGATGTTTTATTTAGAGTTTCTAACTAAATATAAAGTAAGAGTACAAAGTGCATTACACTCCATTCCAGCAGGTCGGGGATATAGAAAAGCCAAAGATCTGCTGTTACGCACTATACTATTATTCTAAGAGCAACTTACTTGGAAACCCCAGCAGAATTTTAAATGAGGACAACAATAAAAATAACAATAAATATGCTGCATCCATTGTAAAATTTAGGATCTATTTCTTTCTTTTCCGTTTTAAGTACTTTGTGTTTTCTACCGCATTATTGGGAAATGGGTTCTGTCTCTAGACCGAGACAAATCAATGTCCGAAAAAGCATACACGTTTCTCTCTGTTAAAACCTAACTTTTAGATAGGTAGCGATTATGACTGGTGCTAGTATAATGTGACATAATGCAATACTGTGTTGGGTTCCTTCGGCATGAAATTTCAGTAAAATAGCACTCTAAAGTTTGCATCAGATCTGCGCTATTGTAAGAAGGCAAATACACGAACATATCGCCTTCTGCAGATGTGCGCACACACACATTACACACGTGGAAACATGTCCTTAAATGTCCTTAGCTTTAATCCGACTCTTTATGCAATTCACCACAACAAATCAATTATGAATACCAAAGTTCCCAAATTAAAATTGATATATTTCATGACATTTACCACATGACAATATCTGTAAGATAAAATCATAATCATTAACGTTATTTTGTTGTGCTATGAATTATCAAACGTAAATGCTTTGATATTCTAGCGTTATAAATTAGGATTGTTTGCAAGTGTTCTAAATAAGGAAAAACGTTTCTATTACAAATTAAGTAGTGTAGAACTAGGTAAAAAGATTATTGTTAAGTACTGGTAGGTGAACAAGTATCATCCCTTTTATTGATTATTCATCGATTTGAATGGTCATTGAACTGTTCTGACAGTGGAGTCCATGCCCATCAATATTAGGTTGACGTGAGAGTTTGGCTTGGTTTAGTATTGTTTAACGTCCTATCAACAGATATGGTCATTTGAGGACGGCGGGTTGAGAGAAATTAACATTTGTAGTTTTTTCGTGGTATCGCATCTAGGTAACATAATTTCTAATGTTCCCACATCTAGTCCTGTACCTGACGAAAAAAGCATCAAACATTCAGCAGAAGTTAATCGACCTTATTCCCGTCAATCACATTGGAGTTTCAACAGATTGTCTTTTCGTGGGTGAAACAATTCAACGATAAAGTGCTGTTAAAACAAATCGAACACGAGATGATTCAAATTATAAAGCTGAGGACATAATTAATGTTACCACGAAACAAAGATAACCAGGTTATACACATGGGACTTTAATTAATATCCGAACAAAACGGGTTGAAATGAGTAGAACAAAATCGTCGTGTCAGTATGCATACTAAGCTGAGTGATCGACGTAAGTGATTATTTAAGGTGAAGAAAGCAAATATGTTGATGTGCATATGACACTGACATTTATCAAATGTTCATTTTGTTTTGAATTTAACAACACGCTGATCAAATGAAATTTTCAGCAATGACTATTTACTTTTTTTTCGCATGATGGCTCTAGGCTCTACACCAGTATGCAACGAAACCTGATTGTTGTTTACGTAACAGAAAGGATGGTGTAAGTGCGGCTTAAGAAGGCTGCGGTTTCTTCATTTTAACAGTGTTTACTTCCAGCGTCTTTATGTTTTTAGTGGTTTGTACCAGAACGAATCTGAACTATTTAATTACTCAATGAATGCATCGGATTTTAAAATTAACCCTGTGATTATCGCTGTTTTAAATTTGTCGTGTGAACACTGCAGTAGGCCTTGAATAACGATATGTAGTTTGATTATGTACAACAATTATTATAACAGCACATGCAAAGTAAGAAAATTCATTACAAAAAAACATATTTTTATCCTCAGCAACCTACAGCTCATGGTCAGCTAACACCAACTTGATAACAAAGTTTTCATCTGTCATATTGATCATTTCATTGTTATCTTGTCCAGTTCCTTGGATAATCAACCTTTGAATGTAACAAAAATTTAATATCGCTGAGAGGTGTGCCAAACGCCATATTGTCTTGGCTTACCAACATCGATCTATGATTGTATAGCAGTTTAGAATAAGTTTGATTGGTTGTTTGTTTTCGGGGTTTATCGTCTACACAATAGACAAAGGTAAACGAAGGCAATTGCCTTAATGTTATTCTGCCAAAACGTAGACTTTATCAAAAGAATCCACGCGGTGCTTTCCTCCACCACCAACACCTGGCACATCCCTAAATGACTAAAGCTGTTAATAGGACGGAAACACAAACAAACAAACAAGCAATGAGATAATCTGGATGCGGAAACAAGATTTTTCTGTTCATCCACATTATACCGACAACGAGCTCTTCAGTCATTACCACTACCAAGGCAATGATGAATGTCAAGGAAAGCACAGTAAGTACTAATCATAACAACGCTGCTTTCCCTTGATCAGATAATCTTTCTAACTTAGGCAAACGCTCACCACCAAGACCCAACCGAGGTATTGCAAAGTAAAACGATACGAAACTACAGTGAAACCCCACTTACTCGAACTCGCATTATTCGAATACCCCCTATTCCTCGAATAGTTCGCTTGGTCCCGACCGTGTTCTTATATATTCCTTGTTAATTAACCATTATGAACTATCTGCGATATCTAAAGTGCTCGTACTATATACATTTCTGCACGTGTTGCAACAGTCACGGTATAACAGCTCATATCAGTGTTATTGATTACTTACGCATGGCAGATGCCCTATACATTTATATAATTGTCTCGCCATGATGCACGTTAATGCACTAACACAATCACAACTCCTACACAAAAACAATAGACTTCTTTCAGCAAACCAAACCACAGAATGCATCAAAATTGAACATGCCGTGGCACATGAGGTCGTGTACAGTCCATACGACCCTATTTTGAGCAGTACTTGGCTGTTGTACTTCTACAAGGTGACAATTTATTGACACACTATTTCTCACTTGCAGATATAATCTATTAATATGTCTTCTATATATATATATAAATCAGGTATTGATGTAATACAATATATCACCACAAAAATAAATCTATTGATTTATAACAATATAACACCGCTAAATATAACACTAATTAACTCTAAAACAAAACACTCTACAATATGAAGAATATATCTTGATTTGATTCCACATAACAGTATTAAAAAAAACAATTTGATGAAATAAAACATGAACGCTTCGTAAAAATATTACTGTATACCGGGCTTATTCGATGCAGTTTAAATTTCGCCTTTACGCCATTAAAGTAGAGAGGCACGGTAGTCTAGTGGTAGGACTCCGTGCTTGTGACAGAAGGGTTCCGGGTTCGAGTCACGGCACGGCACTGTGTTGTATCTTTGATCAAGATACTTTACTCCGCTTGTTCCAGTCTACTCAGCTGTAAATGAGTGCGTCGTTGGGAAGTGCTAGAATTGTTGAATGCTAGCTGTTACAGCCGAAATGGCAGCTCCGGCTGTTTGCTCCCAAGGGAGTTGAGAAAGGTATTGGCTGGTTGCAAAGGCCCTATAACCACGGATAATAATTTAATAATATTATTTAAAATGAGGACGAATGTTCCAGTACAGCAAATATTAGTCAACAACATAATTTACATTGTAATTTGGATTTGACAGCCGAATGAGGAACGTTTGACTGGGCGGAAAAGTCCTTGAGAGTTATACCGCTGAACGCAATTAAACGCTAAATAAACTTGATGAAATACAGCACAGATCTTGCCAATATACAGATAGATAGATTTATATGATATAAATAGGAAACAAATAACAAAAAAAATATTGATGTGATCCAGTATAACTGTGCAACATTATAACACCGATAAACATGTAACGACGTAAGTACTAGCTACGTAGACGTTAATTATATATCTACGTTTATGCTAAAACAACTCTCAAGTACGGGTTGATAGGTAATTTAGTTCAATGAGAGTCGACACAACATTAACAGCATGCTCCTGGAAGTGTTTGATAAATTGCGTTAATTCTGAAAACTCTTTTATATATGTTTTCTATATAAGTTAAGTCTGTTTTCAATTTTTCATTTCACTGTAAATTATAATTTATTTATATTTATACAAATGCGTGCAGGAGAGAACTGATATAGGCATAGCCTGTTATTCGATCCAGTTCATACGCCATCGTCAATAAAATTGTTGAAATGAAATGAAAACTCTTTGCTGTAAGAGCGTATATCATGCTGAACATTTAGCATCAACCCTTGCTATGAAATGTGAATCCGATTGTTTGAAGTCGGATAAGCATAACGCGAGATTCACGCATTTTGTCCTTTGATTTGTTTTATTTAATTTATTTTATTATTTCAAGCCAATCGAGTTTCAAATCTATAATTTCACGTTTTGATACAAACTTTCTGACATCGGATGACCTTACATTGTGTATGAACCTGCAACAGGTGATATTTCATTTATTAAAATATAGATGCATCCTTCATTTTCTTTTCTTTATACCGGATCTATTTAATAAGATCTTGCATTAATTATACTTTAAGCACAAAACTAATTATATAAACAAGATTATTGTTAGAGGTTATATTTAATCAGGTCATCGAGATGTACATCACTCCCTATGATGGACGATGTGTATTATACAAAGGACATGATTCTGCTGGCCAGTAGCCATTTATCATTAGTTAACAACAAATCTGACACATAGGCCTAGTATGATGGACAATACACATTGTCACAGCTACTGGGGCGTAAAGTAATCATTTCGGATTTATTATCGTCAGACAACGCACAGCGGAGCATGCGCAGTTCACGGTTGATCGATTCCATACTTCCGGTAAGTAGCTTGATTTTGCACGTGATTTCGATATACGATTGTATTGGTGGAGTCAGTAGGTCATCCTTATCAATGAATAAAAGATTGTAACAAGATCATTCTTTAAGCATATAGGCTTCAGGTTCCGGACATAGCTTTCCTCCTCCATATCCTCATTACACGTCAGGATGAATCTTATTCTCCCCATCTTTATATTTTTCGGTGTTTTCTGTGCATTTTGTGATTATTCGGATGCATTGGGTAACACGGTAAGTACCTTATATTTCAAATTAATTTCAATTAAATATAATTTAAAACTTTAAAAAAGGAGATATTAAGTTCAAAATCGTAGTTGTATCATATGGCTGCTTTTTATCAATTTCCTTGCATCAAAGTTGTAATATATACGGGGAATACGTCATTTTCTAATTGCATATTTTGATAGCAATCCTTCAAAATAGTATGGGCAAACACAGTAGAAATTTTACACATTAGCATTTGCCTCTAATGTCATGAAATTGTTTAAACAGACTTATTCTATTTTGTAAACGGTCTTCATGCGAATTCTTAATGAGAAATACTTTACTCGGTTACCGACTCATTCCTGAATATTTCTTGAAACTTTTTTTAAAATTGTCATCCGTCTGTTAAGTATATAACAGAGCAAAGTATGCTTTTTATATAAAAAAAAACCTGACCAGTTTTGTTAACGAAGTATAAGTATGTTAATATACTGATATAAGAGCCGCAAAGTAATATTACATTTCGATGAATGTTTAATATTGAGTGTAGTTCTATTGGTTGAATCAAACATCATAGTGTACAGAATAGTGATACAATGCTTTGCCTCCGGTGGCCGTCAGCTATACACGTACGTACAAGAGGTATTTGCTCAAATTTCCTTACCTTCATATGACCATCAAATGTTTGTTTAATTTCTAAAATAATTTGACAAAAAATCATAAAAACAAAGAGAAATGAAATACGTTAAACACAGAAATAATCGGTATTATTAATATAATTAACACAAGTAAGTTATTAGAATCCGGTACGTATAAATTAAAATTAAATATTGCCATTTAACAGAGTAACTTGGGAATAGTCAATGATATTATCTTCATGGTTAGATGAACGTTACGTAAACTATTTTAATTTTGAGTAATTAAAAGTTCTCGTTCTTAATGGCCTTCAGCCGGTATATTATATTATCTCAGTCAATGGAAGAGGTTTCTTTTAAACTTGTCAGCAATTGATTGTTTGCCAGTATTCCGAATGACTACAATTTATAGGTATCTTGGTGTGGTACTGATAAATGTCAAGGATGTCCCGCAAACCGTTATATAAATATGTATTCCGATTCCATGTCAATAGTTCAAAACTGATTATAGTATTTCAATGTTTTATATTTAAAACAGCATGTGTGGTGTTTTCTTTATTAAAAAAAAAAAGCACAACACACTACGTACATGGAAATTCATTCCATATTTACCGGGTTCCTATGTTTATGGACATTTTTTTAAAAAATCATCACCACAAAGAATGTTCGAAAACTGATGTAGATACTTTCTGACTCTATTGCTGGTAGGTTCCCAATGCCCGCTCATGTGTTAGTTTTGTGGTATATTGCCTCCTAATGTGTTGACATTAAGGTGTATTGTGGTGAATTGTGGTCCCCACGCGGTCACGCTGTAGTATGTTTTTTGCTTTTGTGGTAACGCTTTGGAATTTTTTTGTTATGGTGTAACGCGACTGTGCATATTGTCCTTGTATGTTAACGCTGATCTACACCTTGTATTATTCCCTTTGGCTGTGCTGTATTCTGTCCTTGTATGTAAACGCTATCCTACACATTGTAATATTCCCTTTGGCTGTGCTGTATTTTGTCCTTGTGTGTTAATGCTATCCTACACATTGTATTATTCCCTTTGGCTGTGCTGTATTTTGTCCTTGTGTGTTAACGCTATCCTACACATTGTATTATTCCCTTTGGCTGTGCTGTCTTCTGTCCTTGTGTGTTAACGCTATCCTACACCTTGTAATATTCCCTTTGGCTGTGCTGTATTTTGTCCTTGTGTGTTAATGCTATCCTACACCTTGTAATATTCCCTTTGGCTGTGCTGTATTCTGTCCTTGTATGTTAACGCTGACCTACACCTGGTATTATTCCCTTTGGCTGTGCTGTATTTTGTCCTTGTATGTTATCGCTATCCTACACATTGTGTTATTCCCTTTGGCTGTGCTGTATTTTGTCCTTGTGTGTTTACGCTATCCTACACATTGTATTATTCCCTTTGCCTGTGCTGTATTTTGTCCTTGTGTGTTAACGCTATCCTACACATTGTAATATTCCCTTTGGCGGTGCTGTATTTTGTCCTTGTATGATAACGTTGACTTACACTTTGTATTATTCCCTGTGGCTGTGCTGTATTTTGTCCTTGCGTATTGGTGGTATGATGTGTTTTGTTATTATGTGTTGACGCTATGATATGTTTTGCCCTTTAAGACGATTCTGTGGTATTTTTTCCTTGTGATATGACGCTCTACTGTTTTTTGTCTTGATGTGTCTATGCTATGATATATTTTGCCCTTTCTATTGATAATGCGATATGATTTTTCTCGTTTTTGACGGTTAATTGGGTTTTTTATTTAGCAGGGGGTCTCTTTTTTCCTTGCATGTATACGCTATGGTTAACGGTTTTCCTATTATAATCAATTAGAAGTTGTCATATAAACATAATTATACGAAACCAATGCGATATAAAAAAAAATAATGCATACGTTTTGGTAACACATTGCTAGTTTGTTTCCATATTCTAACAAATATAAAAAGATAATGATAAAAAAAGGTTTGATACCTAGTTCCTGACTGATTTTATCGTACTACGAGCCGCCCAATGTCATGTGTATCACGTTTTTCCTATTAACAACACATGCACTTTTAGGCACCTAATGAACCGTGATATACATCTAGCATTGCCTTCCGTCCATGTGTAACCGTCTCACAGCGAGCTTGTACCGTATCATAATTCTGGCGTGGCATTCTGTCGATGTGTACCCGTCTCATATCGAGCTTCTCCCGTATCATAATTCTGGCGTGGCATTCTGCCGATGTGTACCGTCTCATATCGAGCTTCTACCGTATCATAATTCTGGCATGGCATTCCGTCGATGTGTTCCCGTCTTATAGCGAGCTAGTAGCGTGTCATATTCTGGCGTGGCATTCTGTCAATGTGTACCCGTCTCATATCGAGCTTCTACTGTATCATAATTCTGGCGTGGCATTCTGCCGATGTGTACCGTCTCATATCGAGCTTCTACCGTATCATAAATCTGGCGTGGCATTCCGTCGATGTGTACCCGTCTTATAGCGAGATTGTACCCTAGCATATATCTTGCGTAGCTTTATGTCAATGTTTATCTGTCTCATATATATCTAGTGCCGTATAACACATCTGGCGTGGCCTTCCGTCGATGTTTATCCCTCTCATGGCTAGCCTGTAGATGGTTAAAATTCAAGCGTGGGTTTCTGTCGAAGTGTATGCATCCTATGGCTAGCTTATACCGTATAATACATTTGGCGTGGTCTTTCGTCAATGTTCACTTATCTCATAGCTTGGTTGTAGATTGTGTTGGTCATCTAAATATATTTTTCACAGACCATAGCAGCATGAAAAGAAAATAAGTAAAAGTTATTAACAGGCAAGACACCCGACAATCATATTTCGTTTCCGTTGTGCTTTGCGCTGTCCCAGTTTAACAGTAAACATGTCAGAATCTCTTATAATCAATAATCTCGTGCGGTTTGCTGTTCCATCAGTAAAGCAGTCCAGACGTTGTTTACGCTGTTTCATTTGTTAAACAGTGAAGACGTCCGTCTATTTTATCCCAACATATGTGCATGTTATGCGCTGTTCCATAAGTTAAACTGTCCCAACGTCGAACTCTGTAATTCCAACAGCCATTTGCTTGACGATGTTTTATAAGTTAAATAGTAAATCCTTTCATCGTTAATTGAATTATCTTACATTCAGAAACGCTCGGTTATTGAATAACATAATTTATAATAAATAATAAACTATCAATAGTTATATAGGGAAGGTATATGCCAATTCAAATAATTTCAATTGGTATATGGACTTTTCATTAATTATTTTTTGTAAATGTGCAGTGGCGATGTTTTGAAGAAATTGAAATATTTTGCTCCCGTTAGTCAGAAAATATCTCACTCGATCATCAGTAGCCTTGATTGCTCAAAGACTGAGAGTCGTATTTTCCATGTGGTTTATTTTTTTCTAAAATGCTGAAATTTATATCGCATCTGTATTGAATAATCGCCAAGAGAGAAAATATGAAAAGTAGAGTTTCCACTAAATCAAGTTTGTTCGTATTGTGAAGCAATACAAAATATATTTGACTTTAGCAAGTCTATTAAATGACCTGACCACAAATGTGTTTCGTTAAGGGAGGAAAAATGAAAATGAGGGTTTCCACTCAATCCCGTTTGTTCGTATTGTGAAGCAAAAAAAATCAAATTTGACCTGAGCAAGTCTGTAAAATGCGCTACGAACATGTATTTTTCGTATTGTGAAGCAAAACAACACACATTTGACTATCGTAGCCATCAGCATTATCAATCTGAGATGTGTGAGAAATACAGCCGGTCATTGACTACACTATTGCCAGTTGTTATCTGTGAACAGTCTGTCAACAAGTCAACAACAGCATATATGCTGGACCTTTAATCTATCATTCATCAGGGACAGTAAACAAAATGTAAAACAACTTGTCATCATTAACGAAAACAATAGAAACTGCTAATTGGTTTTATGGTTATGAGGTAGACAAAAGATGAGTCAATACAGTCTGTACTCTTCCTAGACAATCATCATCAGTCAAATAGGTGGTTTAATGAGGTTGTCCATCTGAATTCGTCATTTAAAAAGGTTAATGAATGGCTTTGTTTCATGTATCTTCAATGTGACGTAGATGTTTATCACTTTAATGAGAAACGCCACTAAATAAAAGCCAGTGTAGGTTAATGTCCATTTGACATGATTAATTTAATGAATAGGGGTATTGTTGATGTCACATTGGTATGGTCACGTTAACCCGATCTAACAACCCTTCGGTCAGTGACTTTCGATAACATTAATAACCTTAGGTCAAATAGCAATGATACATTATTAGTCGCTCTAATACATTAAGTCAATTGATTCGTTCTTTCTTAGAGCCAGGTATGTACTTTAAAGAACTGAGGAGACATCTAACAAAACATGTCAACTCATTTTCATATCTTTTATTGTAGTTTTCGTAAAAAAAATATCATGGTCGTCATGGTTTGGTCACTGACCCAACGATACAAGTATTGTTTTATTGAGCTGTAATTATTAAAATATCTCATGTCAAGCCCTCAACGTTTCGCACAAACAAAACCAAATAGCCTTTCAATACATGTATATGATTTAGGTTTCGAAATATTGCACCTCAGTTTCAGGGTTTGTTATGTCTTTATCATAATTGTGATAATTGAGCTAGTTTTTAATATATTTAATAATTGTACTGTTACGTTAGCATCCTGTCAAGTTTTTCTTTACCGACGTTTAAAATATGTATTTGTATTAAAATGCATTCTGTATTCCTATTTCCTATTTCCCCGATACTTGTTTTATTATTTTTCATTTTAATTTACTCTCGTCTATGGTATAAACAGCACGCGTGACAAACTACAAAACGTCTTTAAGCATGCTACAAAAATTATTGTAAACCTGATGTTTCTATAAAATATCTTGGTATAATTTCGTACTCGGTAGATATTGTTTTCTTATGTTGATTTAGCTATGTGTCGACCTCATCAACATGCCACAATTGTAAAGTATTAGACGTAATCTGCTTAAAAGGATTGTGTTCTAATTTTGGCAGAATCAACACTACTCTTCTATACTGTATGCGTTGTAGACCAAAGAAATTACTGCCTATTGTATTATTAATTTCCATACTGTATAAAGACACGTGGTTTATTTAAGCATTGAACTGTTTTTGTATGATATTTATGATCTATTTGAATGACACAGCTATGCAAGCAAACAAATCACAATGCGCTAGCAAAAACAGTTCAATACTTATATTTACGTTTTCTCTGCTTCTTATGTTCTTTTTTAACTTATAATTTATATCTAAAATTTAAAATCCCCGCCTTATCGACGGTCCACACAATTTCGTTCAATAGTTTGAACAGCGTATTGACTATTGTCGCGTGCTGATTGGCAAACAAAGTAGTATTTTGAAATTTTAACAAACACTTCAATTTTATTCCACAATTCAGTATCAATACAATTGCGTATTATATGTCTATATGGTGATTTAAGTTTATCAATAGAACTCTGAAATTTTTGGAAGTTAATTCGAACTTTTCTCTTTGCTCATTTGTGAAGAATCCAGGCGTGAATGTATGTGTTGATTGTATTGGAACCTGACAACAGTCGGTAAATTCTATAACAGTCTCGTTATTTGACATGTCTTCAGAAACTGAGGAACCGTGGATGTGAGACGCGTGAAACTGATAGCGTTTGAAGTGAGTTATCTTGCGACAGAGCACAGGTTCGTTACAAATGTCTGAAATGTGTATGTATGCTGCGACTCATATCAGTAGGTCTTTAACATATGTGTCAGTAGGTCTATAGAATATGTGTATTTCAGACATTTTTAACGAACCCCTGTTGATCAGTGCAGTGTAACAGACGATATTTCTGATAAATTGCATGAGCGTTAAAATTGTTTCCATTGCCGGCATTGGTGATTTCAACCGATGTGCAGTTTGTACGATATTGCAGACCTTGGTCTTGTTTTCGTTGTAATAAAAGTGTTTTTTATTTTATTTTTTTATTTTGCACATAAATTTATAATGACATTGTCAAATCTCACAATGCCCAGCGATATTTCAGCAGCCAGCATGTTTATGTATACTGGATATTGTAGTTCCGGTCAGTGTTGTATTAATACGCTAAGAATTGTGTCTCGTGATGCTTGGTAATTTAAGTCCCATCAACGACACAGCTTTCAAAGAGGCTATATAGTGACAATGCCGCATGCAAATGTAAATATATTACGGTAATATCGCAGTAAGGCAACATACATCTAGTGTGAAGAAGGCGTTATAATAAAACTGTCCCAGTTAGTAGAACACGATCAAGGATATGTAGGGTTAGTCACTTCCTGCACCAGACCACAAAGGCAGAAGAGTGCGTGAGTTATGGCCAAAGCGTTTTTCACGATTGGTCGGTCACTGTTCGAGGTAATTCTGTAGGTGCTGACACCGCCAGCCCACTATTTGTTCTGCCTATAAAACCTGGCACGTCCATTTGTACTCATAATCACAACCATACTTATCAAACAGATATACGCCTCTCTATCCCTTTCTGCTCGGTGTTATTTTATGGTATTAAAGAATTGATAACGCTTAACCCTACGGAAAATCCGGTCTTATCATTCTTTGCGTTTTCAAAAAGGCAGTATTTCCAGCATCTATATTTCATAACATTTTCATTTATCTTGAGTTCGACTTACAGCTCTGATTACAATTCCCTCGATTCAAACTCTCGTTATAATTTTTGGGTTTTACAATTAAAGTATATAATATGTAAATGTTTCTTAGCTAAGATAGACATAGAAGTAAACAAGTTAGAGAAAATATAGAAATATAACTAGTTTTAATATCCTTTCCGGAGGCCATACGAGGACACCTCTGAATCTGTTTTGCCTCACATTAGTCGTCTCTTCCCATAATGCAGTAATGCATCCGGTGTTTTCTATCCCCGACCCTCTATAGTTGTATTTTAGGTAACATGTTGGTGAATGTTAGAATGTAAAATAAATTTGGATAATGTTTTTCAAAAAAGTACCTCAAACTCTTTTTACTGATTGCGCGACTTTAGTAGAAGTCTCACCATCTTACAAATCAACTAAAAAATAATCAGCTAATTGTCAATCAGTCAAAATGAATAATATAACAGTCCCTATTGAAACGAATACATTTATTTATTTATTTAACGAGATTATTGTATGCAGAGAGACGATGAATCCAAATGGTACTTAAATATGCCTCCTTAAGTCAATGTTCAAGTATAAAACCAATGTAGGACAAAGAAGCAAAGTGTTTAGAATAACAAACTGTTTTTAAGCTCGGCTCTTTGGTATTCGTTGAAATGGACACCACACATGGACACACAGATAGTCAGCAAGTTAGTTCATGTATTAACATTTTATAATATGATTACCATAGTTAAAATAAATGTTAGAACATCTTTTCTCGCACGGCAATTTCGCAGATTCAGTTAAAACAATAATATCATGTTTTAAACAAAAAATTCAGTCAACACTTATTCATTCATTTTCATTGTGAATATAAAACATAACACAAATTGAAGCTAACACAAGCAGAATCGTTGGTATTATAAATGAGATGATAATTTGCATGAAAAAATCTTAATGGTCCGTCAACAAATGTTACAAATTGGAAAAGATATTAAGTAAGCTGAGGTATAAAGAGGTAACTGAAATTGAAACATAAGTGGTAGAACATAAGTACAGAATATATAGTCAATTTGTATTTTGAGTACTACTGACATGTAACTTATAATCAGATTATCTAAAAGTTTGAAGAACTATGGATTGTCATGACAATATCTTTAGTAACGGTATGAATTATTAATCTCGTGGTTCCCTTTAATAATTGATATTTATATTTGGATTCTTTTCTTAAAATATGTATTACTCGAGACATAATGTATACGATTTGCTAGATATAATCAATCGTCTCCAGTTTCCTAAATCATCTTTTTATTACAACAAACGTGTTGAAGATAATGTAATCTATTTTTTTCATTTTAACAAACCACAATTGATATCCATTTGGTCAAATAATACTTCAGTCTTTTCATCGGAAAGAGGAAAAACAGTTTTTCCAGTTTTAAGTAATCTCACTTTCCTACCTTAAAAGGCAAGCCTTCTCTATGTGTGAGTTAACGTTACTACACAAATTCAAAACATATGGACATAACTCACAACTGTTTTTGTTAATTGGAATAATAATGGTAGTTATATATGACCGATGACTCATTGATAGAAATCCAAAGCGCAGATCTCAGCACATTTGTGGTCACTCTTCATGTATATAGAATAAGGGAATATAGAATATTAAGTACTTCTAGCCTATCAATGGGATTGACCAAACTGACAATTTGACATATTGTAGGCATTACATGGTTGCATTAACCTTGTGCTGTGTCCAGTCCGTTTACTATAAATCTGACTCGTCTGACTGATGTGTGACGGCTGGCTGTGAGTAGGTGTCACTCATCAATTCTAGACGAAACACATCAACGACATCCCTCACTGAAGCATAGTCAACTTATCAAAGCAATATTTCATCAGAACTTTGGTATAATTTTTGCTTATTTTAGTATTATACAGATACAGATAATTAAAAAATAAAAATATTACATAGCCAGTTTGATAAAATGATTAAAGAAGCACAAGACATCAGCGTTTTTGCCAGTTATAAATACAATGTACGATTTTCCTCAAACTAACTAATCATTAGAAATAATGATCAGATAACACGTTTCGCGATTAATGTAGGTGAGTCCTGGTGGACCTTGAGGTCGTAGCCATTCAGTACCTGGTAACGGTTCTCGTCTTATAAATTGCACCTAGGTACCAAATGATTTGTGGGTCACCTATACGCGCTATAAAATGCAAATGCCAAATTAACTGCGTTGTACTATGCGTGGGGGGTCTGGACATATAATGAGCATTGGTGTTATAGTAGGAGTACACATTTTATCGATTTCTGATGATACGTATCATTATTATTTTATTGTATTAACCTTTAGAAACAGGGACCGTATTGGTTGCTACAGATGATCTGTATTTGCTGTGAATATATTACATATTTCTTTTATAGTTATTATATTTTATTTGGTAACGGTTCAATCATTATTAAAAAGAATCAAGCGAAAAATTCAGCAGTTCTTGAACAAAATATGATGGTACTTTTTAACACTCATTTAAAAAAAAATGTTAGCCTGTCAACAAAGCTAGTCAGAATACACTTCACCACTTAAATCCTGCACATATTGTAATATTTTTTGAGTTGTCATTATTTCAGGTCATGTTTTGAAACAATATTCTAATCTACCTTGAAAAACTTTGTGCATGCATTTTACTTTTAGCATGAAATTATATATATAATTATATATTCTACCTTATATAGAATAGCAATGGACGAGTGAGTACTTGTATGGTGCACGTTGGATTTTGTTTTGTTTTGATATCTTTTTGGTTACCTAAACTGTTCTATAAACGCGTAATAAAACAGTCATTTAAAACTTAAAGGAGCTTACGTTGAAAAATAAATGTTTACTTAAAACATACAGCGATGTCCAACTAGGACGCATCAGTGATACTAGAGATATATAATACAAAATAATGATATAAATTTCAAAATATAAAATACAAAATATAAAATATGATATATTAAATAATAATATAAATAACATAATATACAAAATATAAAAATACGAGTGTGCAGAAGCATACAGCAACATGGTAGGTGTGTATCAAACCCTTGATGAAGTTACAAATTAGCAAAATTTTGTACAAAATGTATACTAGTAAAAACTGGATACATGTGATTTTGATAAAACAAAAATGATTTACAGAACAGATGTTGATACTTCTACATGGATCTATATTCTTGTATAACTGGCCGTAGTTTGTTTGGTAATATTAATAAAGTAAATAAATGATATTGTGATAATTTTTAAAAAATATTTCTCGACAATTCTCTGAATTTTAACGAGAAATGATAGTTTACATAAATTTATTTCGTAGGTTGTACATACGTCAGACATATGTTATAGAAAAGCACGCGTCTGAGCCTCTCTTTTATTATTAGTTTACGACGTTACGTGTGTATATCATGCATATATATTTAAACATATTCATAAATAATACAATTAAAATAATTCGCCGTGTAATAATTATCTAAAGTGAGAACACACATAATCAATTTTAACGACGTGTCTATTATTCAAATCTAAATGTTTGCAATCTTATTCTGTTAATTCCATATGTGCATTGTGACGTCATAATATCTGAAATGCTCATTTAATTTGGCGACATGTCTTGCCTATTTGATTACCACGTAATTATTCAATTAATAGTTCTTTAATCATGTACTAAAGGAAACTTATTACTTATTAATATTTTCATTTGATCATTTACATCATCATCGATGCAATGTAATGAATGTGGTTGGATTAACTGAATAATAAAAAATGTTAATAAAAAATATGGGCGGATTGGTCGAGTGGTTAACACTCCGGCCTTCCACGAAGGCGGCCGGGTTTCGATCCCCGATGTCGTCGTAAGCATGGATATTCAGAGAAAGTGTTTTTCTCCTGCCCACACAACTCAAACAACCCAGGTGTTGCACAAAAAAGTTCTTGGGTAGATGTTACGGTATCTGTGTTGTAGCATTTAAGTGAGGTGGCGCTATAAATGATGGAGTTGGAAGCACATTCCCTCTACAAACAGAACACATTACATATCCAGCACACACGCAGTCATACACAAACAGATATATATTAGCCAAGTGGCATAGGACTAATAAGTTAACGTCTGATAAGGCAGCTCCTGCGACTTCCTGAAAAAAATCATATCGATTAATGTATAAATATCGATTTATGTTATGCTAATAGTATTAATCGTACATATATGTACTGTAAAGCGCTTTAGAGTGTCTTATGTTACCTAGATAGGGCGCTATATCACATATCAAATGCTGTATATTAATCAAATTCTAATTATCTTAAATTCAGAGAACTACGAGGTATGACCCACGCCGGAGTAGGCTCCAGGCGATGAGGACGTCTCTTGCACGTTCTGCTTTGAGGGCTAGACGTCCAACAAGCGGAAGTCGAAGAAGATCTCAGGTCAGGGTCACATCGAAACGACGTGGAGGGGTTAACACCGCTACTTCTATCAAGAACACCAGCAACATAGATACACGGCACATCAAACAGACGATCATCATTGCAAAAACAGCAAATATCATGTCACCTATTGGAACTCAGAATAATGACAAAACTGCCATATCGAGTCGCGGGAGTGGTGGCGTACAAAATTCGTCTCCCGCGAGAAATCTTGAAATTTCGTCTACCAGGCAACGTGCACACCTTGCAAGAAACCGCAGACCAAATCGTCCAAACAATGGTCAGGGGTTGCCCTCTACATCTGGAAATGGTCGTGGAAACAACAGAAATGGTATATCTGGATTAGCAAGTTCAGGTCACAGACCATCTACTAATTTTGGTTTAGGAAACAGACATTCAGGAAGAAGTGGACTTTCAGGTAAACCTTTTCCCTATAATACTAGGTAAATAAATAATGTAGTAGAAATAATAATTTATCAACCGCCAAGTGATTCAAACTCCATCTTATTTGCAACAGTTAACTAAAAACAACATTAATGGAACATTTAATAGTATTATACATATATAGTACTCCGTATTTTTATTATTAATTACAGGAAACCTGGGTAGACAAAGGAATACTATGGGAGGACAAGTAGGTCAAATGGGTGGACATGGAGGATCGATGGGTGGACATGGAGGTCAAATTGGTGGTCACGGAGGTTCATCTGGAGGCAATGGAGGTCCAATGGGTGGTCACGGAGGTTCCATGGGTGGACATGGAGGTTCATTGGGTGGCAATGTAGGTTCGATGGGTGGTCTCGGAGGCTCATTGGGTGGCAATGGAGGATCGATGGGTGGCAACGGAGGTTCAACAGGTGGTCACGGAGGTTCCATGGGTGGACATGGAGGTTCATTCGGTGGCAATGGAGGTTCAATGGGTGGACATGGAGGATCGATGAGTGGCAACGGAGGTTCAACGGGTGGACATGTAGGTCCTAGTAGCGCCCATGGCAGCTCTTTTGGAAGCCACGGCAGGAATACAGGAGGCCAAGGTGTGGGATCAAGTAATGGGATAGGGATTCACAGTGGACCAAACAGTAACTTCAGACATACGCAAAACAATGGTGGTAATCCGAACTTTAATATTGCTGATATGCTCTTATCGGGTCTCGGAGTGGCATCGAGTTCCCCTAACCTTCTAGCCTTGATGTCATCTGGAGCACTTAATCGTGGAGGGGGTGGAATGAACAGTGCACCTGCCTCTGCAGGAGCAGGACCCCCAGATTTGACTGGTTTATTTAGAGGACCAGATGGCGCTAGGCTACTCAACAGTCTAGTGCAGAATGTTATGGGAACTAGTAGTGGTGGAATGGGTGTCACAGCGCCCTCTGTTGTAGCCAGGCCTTCCGTAGGCAAGAGTAGTGGACACGGGGGTAGTGGAAGTGGGCCACATACGGGTAGTGCAGCACACGGAAGCAATACTATAAGCACAGGCGTCAATCATGGACCAATCATCATCGAGGCGGGCAGTAACATACAGGTCGGGTTTCGGCATGGTAATGGTTCCCCAAGTATTGTGATCAAGTCTGTACCAACGACAACAACTCCAGCCACGTTTCTCGCCTCAGCAACAGACATGATGTTACCCGCTATGGCCATGGAATTGGGCGAGGAATTACCTTGAACATAATAGAAAATTAACAGTTGGCTATTATATTTTGTCCTTTTCCCAAAAGGATGCATTTTTATTCTCCCTTCAAATGGTGAGAAAAATGACGGCAGGGAACAAATATGTCCGGTGGGCACTCATTGTATACAGAATATTGAGTTAACTCCCTTGCAAAAGGGAAACAGCCCCTAATTGTTTACTGCTCGGTTTGAACTTGTTTTAAACCGCTGTTTTGCAGCCCTTACCTTCTGGTAAACATATATTTCAGAAGATGACTGTTACTTTTTTATGAATGCAACTTTTTAAGGAGATATGGAAATTCAACCTTTAGTTCTCAGTAAGATGAAACTATTTTTGTTCGATTAACAAAACAGGTTTATAATTTAACTTCTTGCAGTATAAATAAATGTATTGTCCCGTGTCTTTCAATGTACAAACGTGTCATGTAGAAAATGTCTTTGGTTCTGAATGTTTGCGGTTATGAACGAACTCTTCACCGGAGGTGTTACAATTCCTATGTCATATAATTCAACTCAATGGGTATTTCGAGGAATCTCTACAAACTCGATTCTGAATAGTCACAAACATGTAGTGAGATAATGTTGGATTCGGAAAAATTGAGGATTTTTCGTTCACAATTTCCGAAACAAGATATTCACGTGTAGATTATCATAGTTGTAGGATTGTAAGTGTTGAATATTGTGTTAAAAATACCATGATACATGTGATGCTGATTATTCCTGTGAATAACATGTACATAAATTATATATCACATCTGTATTATTGTTCGTTGCAACACCGGTTTTGTGTACTACTTTGTATGTGTAGATAGGTATATGATAATATTGTAAGGCAGTATATATGTAGGTCTTGAAAAAGGAGCGGATCGCTCCGAAAATTTGACAACCTAAACTTGTCCACACTGTTGGAATTACTTCTTTGCCCCATATAGATCATATATAGATATATTTCTCATAAAAAGTAGACATTCATCAGTTCACCTGCTTTTAAATCTATTTTGTTTCACATACACGCATACAACACTGATTTGTAAAAAAAGAAAATTGATGCCTTCAAGAGCTCCACCCCAATACGTTACTCTTAAAATTAATCTAAAATCTAACATGCTGTCAAGAGATCTGACCATTGCCGGGAGTCGAACCCGAAACTTCCAGTACAGTTAGGTTCAACAGTTCAATTGTATATATTATGTCACAATGCTCATGTAATTGGTTTACTGTAAACAATAATAAAAAATATAACACCTACCTACATTAAAAACAACGTGCTATCGTTTGTTGTCAAAATTAATTCATTGTTCATGTCTTCATTTTGATTTAAGCTTTCAGCAATTTGGTTTTCAATAAAAGTGTAATAGTAAAAGAAATTGTGTCATGAATGAAATATCAAACAACAAATGTATTGTCTTTTAGTAACAAAATCTGCTGTAAATGTTTTATTAAGAAAGATTAATGGTTTCTGCATATTTTTCTCTCTCAAAAGTTTGAAAGGAAATGCAATAATAAATGGACAATTAAACAATGCACTCAACTTCATCAAATAGTTTCAAGTCTTAAAAAAGTCTTTAGAAACACAATTTAAGGAAGCAACTGTGTGAGAATGTCAACTTGTCCAGTTTATTATTCGCCACGAAACATTAAACAAAATCTGACAAATCAACAATACAACGCATGATAATGGAATACATCTTACGTTTCATAATAAATGCCAAAGTTAATCTTTGCTTCCAAACTCTTTGGGTAAAGGTTCAGTTGTCATATCATCTCCCGTTTCATTTCAATATTCGTACATAAAATACCTTGTTCACCAATATCAGACTCGTCTTGTCAATGAACTGTTATGACATCAGAGGACATGGAATCCCAGCGTTGGCGGGTGGTTTTCAGTAATACATACCTTTGTTATCAGAGATAGTTTATTACCTATCATTAATATACAAGAGCAATACAATGCTTCGAAAAGCCGTATATGACTACAGGCAATGTAAGTTGTCCTAAATGATCGAAGATAGAACATAACATATTAGGTATATATTTGTAAAATAATGAACAACAAAACGTATATATGTGTGTGTTAACCTGTGTAAATTGTTTTATGCCATTATTGATAACACGTAAACCAATCACTATATTCAGTCGTATTTTCAAAACAATTTGACTTGAATTTATTAAACATTTATTTACTATAAAATAAGTCGTATTAATAAGAAATTGGAAGAGGTACCATACATGAAGAGACTTTATGGTATATAGAAAGGTTTTAATTCAAATGAAATAATATAGGACACGATATAAATATACTTATATACATATTGTATTTCGTTAAACCGTTAACATGTTATTTGTTCGTAAATACTATGTATCACATGGTCTGCATATTTATTAAGATAATATCACTTTCACGTGTTTTAGGTGTTATATACATTTATATTTAACATGGTAATGAACAATGTTGTTATACCTCGTTAGATAGACCTTATATCAAAATCGCTTTTTATTCATAATCTGTATGATTTAAGGATCCACGTACCACTGCCAAAAACGGTTACCATCCTTTTTAAGTAGTTTCCGAAAAAAAAACGTGAAATAAAGTTATCCCAAGAAATCAGTAATGATGAAAAACCGAGGATAAGTTTGTTTCTGTAAGTGTACATATGAATCGGAAACAGTTTGTTGTGGACAGAATGCGTATTTAAATTGTATAAACTGTATAAAGCTGATGTCTCAGCAATATTTAACTTTTTAAACGTCAGCATATTTGTATTGCATTTACATAGAGCAGAATTACATGTCCAAACAAAACGATGGACACGCCCGCTTCTCATATATGTTTTGTATACTTTGGGGAGTGCGAAAATGTGAACGTACTTTATTATGGGAGTATATGGCTGTACAGTATTTACTGTAATGCAACTGAATAAATTCACATGCTTTTATATAAGATAAATGACTCTTATGTTGTTATTATTAATGTATGCGTTACAAACCTCCTACTGACAAAGGTCTACATCCCTAACTTGCAAATAAGAGCGTGTGTCTGGTCCATGTACTTACACTGTAGCATATTGCTGATATTTCACCATTCGTTAAGCTTATTCGGACAAGACCTACCGAACTCTCACCATAATTGCATGACATCCACCGTCGTAAGGTTAATGACTGGTTTAGAGGAATCAATTATTTAATTTAAAACATTCAAAGTTTACAAAAGTAATGGTTACATAGTCACTGAAATATAGAAACACAGGGCCCAATCAGGAGTCACTGGCATACTATTGATATATATGGGTTAGTAAAAATTGCGAGGGCGGAATCACAGGCCATCTATAGAAATATAGCGGTCAGTAGGAAATTAAAGGGCGAGGTTGGAGTTACTGACACACCGTAGACGTCTGAGACGTATATATAGGGGTTCTGCAAAATGCTGGAATCGCTGGCTTGTATTTAATATATATCGAGTCTGCAACAACCCTATGTTAATAAGCTGGTTAGTACCCGACTGCATAACACGTGCATTATATGGAGGATCCTTGATATGTATATTAAATCCGTTAAAATATATAGAGAATAATACATGCCTTTTTCCATAACAGTATCAACCCGAGACTGCAATATCAGCCCGAGGGCTGATATTGGTCGAGGGTTGATACTAGGTGTGATATGGAAAAAGGCGTGTTTTATTCTGTTTAGTACATACTTACTAATAAAAGCTACTATCTTATGATCTATATTTCTTTTGAAATATTGAAAAACGAAATATTTCCAAAGGAAGTGTGATACGGGTTTTGCGGGCTGATACGGGTTTTGGGGTGTGATACGGCGGGGGCTGATACGGGTTAGAGCAATTGTGTCGTATCCCATATACAAACAAACGTATTTATTAGTAAGTATGTAATAATCTAAACTATCAACCTTAAGCCAGAACATGCACCACAGCTAAAACTGCATGAGGTTACTGTCATTTTATTGTGGCGTCTAAGGACTCGCCTCTAAAAGGGTTGCTGACCCATTAAAGTAGTATATCGGTTAATCGTCATGCCATCCCTGGCAAATAAATAATTGCGATTATTGTCCAATGTAAAATACTTCGTATTTCACCGTTATCCTGAATGCCTGAAAAAGGGATAATAATAATATAGTTAATAATAATTCGAGGTTCGTATATACCGCTTTATCACAACCTAGTTCGTAGGTCGTCTCAAAGCGCTTCACACATTATTATCCGTGGTTATAGAGCCTTTGCAACCAGCCGATACCTTTCTTAACTCCCTGGGCACCATAAGGCCAGAGTTGCCATTTTGGCGCTTACAGCTAGCATTCAACAATTCTAGCACTGCCCAACCACGTACTCATTTACAGCTGAGTAGACTGGAACAAGCGGTGTAAAGAATCTTGCTCAAAGATGCAACACACTGCCGTGCCAGGACTCGAACCCGTAACCCTTCGGTCACGAGCCCGGCGTTCTACCACTAGACTATCGTGCCTTCTAATATTGTGACGGGATAGGCATTTTCGAGTTACCGTGATTGTTTTATGTCCGACTGTTTGGAATAGTTCAGACGATAAAATGCATAATGAAATAATAAAACAATTAAACACTTAATCGTTGGCACCATCTAAATTTTCGATATATTACAGGACATTCGCCTGAGTGAGGAAGGCAATGGGTTCTCTCCCCAGGCGAACATTCATGATTAAAGCCAAAAGTGCGGTTTTGTCTAGCGAGGCACTAGGAAACTTAGTAAGAAGTAAAGAGAAATATGAAGATTCAAAATATCGCAATGGGTGCAGCAGATTTCTTTTGTTCGTTTTTGTGTCCAGATGTAGAGGGCATAAGCGCAAATCCCCACTTTAGACGCATTTTACGATCATGCAGTGGGTAACAGCAGGTGCATTCTTTTCTCAATTCCGACTTCCAGGGATGACTTGGTAGTGTAAAAATAAACACTGTATTAATCAGCCTCATGTGAATGCCTAGAGTCTACTGAAAACTCTGGTTACCGAAATTTACAAAACTGTTGTATATTGAATTTAGGCCTTTGTCGTACTTTTCACATGTTATGCTCAAACATTACCGAAACCATATATAGTATAATGTGTCTAAACCGGATGTCATCGGGACTAAACTATTTGGCCGGTTTACACAGGTGTCCGGTTTATACAGGGTCGGCATGTCATTTTTTGAAAATGCAAAAGTGTAGTGTTTTGCAAAGGATCTTTATACAAGTGTGTCAACATAAACAACAGAGAAATTAATAAATTGCAACGTTAAATTATTTACAAAATATACAGTATATAATACAAATTAAGTAGTTCACGTTCAATCAATTTTTTTTTTGTCTGTCATTGATTTGTGTTTGTGACCCGCTTTTTCTTTGACAATTATGTCTTCCGTCATTGTTTTAAAATACGCAATAGGTTATAAATAGCGGTCATCTTTTTTTACCGCAAAAGCGAACATCTCAGTCAAACGCGAGTATACTTTCCGGTGTGTCATATCTGATCCAGGGGCTGGGTTACCGTGTCATCCCCGTCCGTGTCGTCGTCATCGAATATCTCCTCGTCCTCCTTTTCATTTAAGAAATCATGAACAAGTGTAGATTCCCAGTCTCCTGAATAAGCCTCCTCGGTTTCTATGCTCTCTTCAATTTCACTCGCGTGATCTATATCAACGGTAGTGAATAGTAGCAGGTGAGCGAGTGGGATGTCATCATACGGGTCGTCCTCGTGGTCCACACCCGGGTCCTCGACCCGACATTGGATAGCGCAAATTTGTTTAGATGTGTTTGCTGTAGATTGTAGCCGGCCGCGAGAAATTTCAGGACCGGAATGAACAGGTTGTTTTTACATAGATTACTATGCCAACTTTTGTGAAACAACGCCGGTTTACGGAATTGACAGTGTCCGGTTTATACAGGGTTAAACTACTATGATTATATATGGGATGTCATCATACGGGTCGTCCTCGTGGTCCACAGCCGGGTCTTCGACCCGACATTGGATAGCGCAAATTTGTTTAGAATGAGTTTGCAGTAGATTGTAGCCAGCCGCGAGAAATTTCAGGACCGGAATGAACAGGTTGTTTTTACATAGATTACTATGCCAACTTTTGTGAAACAACGCCGGTTTACAGAATTGACAGTGTCCGGTTTATACAGGGTTTAACTACTATGATTATATATGGAATATGCCGGGACCACAAACCACAGCCGGTTTAGACTGGGATCCTGATAAGACAAGTTATACTGTACATGCATTTACACGATATTAGTTTTTCCCGGAAAAAAATTCTCTTGAAATAAGAGAATTAATAGAAAAAAACTAACATGTGGTATTTGGTATTTTATTTTTTATTTAGGATGAACATTAGTCGGAAAATGTTGCATATGTTGTAGTGAAAACAGTTACTGAAAAGCATGGCTTGCCGTCTTACAAAGCATGGCTTGCCGTCTTATAAAGCGTGGCTTGCCGTCTAACAGACCATGGCTTGCCGTCTTACAAACCATGGCTTGCCGTATAACAAAGCATGGCTTGCCGTATAACAAACCATGGCTTGCCGTATAACAAACCATGGCTTGCCGTATAACAAACCATGGCTTGCCGTATAACAAACCATGGCTTGCCGTATAACGAAGCATGGCTTGCCGTATAACAAAGCATGGCTTGCCGTATAACAAACCATGGCTTGCCGTCTAACAAAGCATGGCTTGCCGTCTAACAAAGCGTGGCTTGCCGTCTAACAAAGCATGGCTTGTCGTATAACAAAGCGTGGCTTGCCGTCTAACAAAGCATGGCTTGTCGTATAACAAACCATGGATTGCCGTCTAACAAAGCATGGCATATATAAGTTAGCAAAATACGTTTTTACTTTGAATGAAATTTTGATTCCGTATCATAAGTTATAGAAATAAGTGACATGGATACTGAGATGGCGTTTATAATGACATATATATATGAGTAATTTTAGCAAAACACCTAGTATTGACTTAAACTATAAATTATTCCAATAACTGACCTAATATCACAAAGCTTCAAAACTGTGATAATTAATTGATTTAATATGGAATGTTGGAATTTGTCAAAACATTTAGAACAATCGCCAGCCAGAAAAAGTTGCGACCGCGTAGTGATTGTTCATAATTTTTCCGGACTCTTCTGCCCTGATGTAAACCGTGACACCTTCGTTAACGGAGGTCACTATGAGACCTGTGCTGCTCTCGAAGTCACCGTCGTTAGGCGAATCTGCATAGGTAACACATCTCGATACACCATCGATCCTTAAAGATGTTCTCACGGTTCCACCTCCATTACGCCCGCTAGTACAAGACCATGTGAACACGTACACACCGCTGACAGGGACAGAGAAGACCCCGGTCCTTGAATTAAACATGTTAGTGTTGTCAAGGATGACGTGGTTGTAAACGATCGTTTCGTGTGCGTTTAGAGTCATATCACTACTTAATGTTACACTGAAAGCCACATTGGTATGTGACACTGCAGGTCCGACACGATCTGCAAATTATAATGAAAGAACGTTAAACTGTATAAAATACTTTATGGCATAAAGAGCAAAAACCAATTAAAACCTAGAGAGAATGTTGAACATGTGTAGGCTTCAAATAAGTCGAAATTAAATTCAGGCCTGTCTAAAAAAATGAAAAAACATGTAGTGGAATATTACAAGCCTATAGTGTATCCTTTCCCATAAATTGCAGTGTTAACATTTCTTGTGATGAATTGTCTTTGTCTGATACGTATCATTGTTCCCTGTATATTATTTGCATTCTGTCGTGTCCGTCACCTTTTCTATGACACAGCTACCTTTTCACGTTTCAATTCATATAACAAACTACATCGTATTAAATGTTAGCAATTTATCAACATTCTGCCGCACATAGGCATACCGAATGTAGTTGAGGATTATGTGTGTTATTATGAAGGCGATTATTCACAAAGAGCATAAAGGACATTAAATATTGTTATGTACGGATGAGGGAGACAGAATAAGGGTGTTTTTTCAGTGTCCACAATGCAATAGGAACAGACAAACCACTTCCGCCAGAAACCAATACTTGACACCTCTTTCGGGTATTGAAATATGACAGATCATCCCATACATGCACGGGATTCCAGACTCAATGACCCAGTAAAATAACATAAACTCTTTCTGTTTAAGTCACATTAATGAATGTAAAAAATGAAATCGGTGTATATGTAAAGGTTTCCAAACCGAATTGGTCGATAGATAAGCGCAGTGCATGTAGGTTCGGTTTCATAAATATATAAACTATAACAGATTCAGATTTCAAAACTTTAAAGATGTGAAAATCGTGTGTTCTGTGAGTAAAATAACGTTACAAACGTGCGCCAATAGTATAACAATACCATCATGATAAAACCTACGGAAGATAAATATACAACATACTTGACCATTTCCTTGGTTCGGCAGCTCCATCTTGTGGCGGTTGGTGCTGAGCTGTATGTGGTCTAACCGCACGTTCACTCAGCCAAGATCCATTTCTAGCCCTATGGTAATGGTCACCTGCGTTTTGTATCTCATCGATCTCAGTTCCATTTACCCCCAGCTGGTTGACAGCAGTTTTAGCTGGTCTGCGTTGGTCTGCTGTTGGATCTGGTACTGACCGGATTGATCGAGATTTATCCAGCCTCGTTTTGAATTCCATATTTCCGACACGCCTCATTAGAGCTTCAATCAGCCTATCCTTGGTTCTCAATGCCTCGACATTTTCTGACACCGTTGTTTCAAGATGTTGCAGTCTGCCTTCCTGTTCGTCAACTCTCCTCATGAGACTTTCCAACAGCTCATCGGTTACTGACAGACTGAAACGAATATCAATTATTAACAAAACAAAACAAAACGTGAAATTCCTACCGGTTTGCTTACTGCTTATTTTCTTCATTATTTTACTATTCGACAAATCAAAACCATTGTAACCAAGATAAATCGGGTAAATTAAAGGAAATATTTGGGTACGTTTTGTTGGCTTTGTCTAAAGCGCCTACAGTCGCATCTCCAACAACACATCTACCTGTTACCGAAAAGGTGATCAAAACCTGCTTAACCTCATTAATAATATTACAAATCGAAAAAGTATAATTCATGAAAAAACTACCAGGAACACAACGCCTTTTTGAAAACAAATAGCTGTCTCATTTAAAGTTGTCCATCGGTGAAGAGATCTTCGTATCAACATTTAGACATGCTGTATTTGTTTTTTTCGAATAATACAATTCATGAGGAAATTTAAAACGACATTGTAATACAAATAAAGATGTGATTATTTTTGTTAAAAGCCCAGGGGTTTCAGGTGGCATAAACATGTTTGACGCAGTACACGTAAGCCCCCTTAAAAACATAGTATGTCCTCACTGCGAAATACGAACACAACATAAATGATTCTTTACTACTATGGAATTTTCTCGTTAATAGCATTTATTACAATTGACGAAAACTTCCCCGAGAATATTGATTTACCTTTTTGTTGTTCGAAGTAACGGCGACATAACTGTCTCATGTTTGGCAGCGTTCGTACAGTATAAACAGGAGTAATGACACAGGTACAGGGTGACAAACAGATGGAGAGATAACCACGCCATGTTCTTTGTATCTGACGCCTAATGCGACAATATAAGAGACTTACAGTGTTTTATATACAAGGATAGGATCTGATACAGTTCTATACCAACGCAGGTATTTTGCAATGTTTGTTAATGTCTGGTGTTTATCTGAATTACCAGGTAAGGTTGTCTTGTTAGGGCGGCTATCTTTTCTGATAAGTGTCTATACCAACACCAGTATTTTTAGCTCAGGGTTTTTTCAGACGTGTTCAATGAAAGCCGATTAGTACCACACGAAAATAGTTTTATCTCTTTGTTACGAGTTGCGTTATTACCACTTAATTTATCTCGTTATTACTCCAGTTACGTTATCTCGTTATTACGAGTTAAGACATAATCGGACTGGATCTATATTTAAATGTATACCATCCTCATACAATGATATCCTTCAAAACATTTTGAGGACTGTCAGGATCTTCTTTAAATTTTGTGGTCGGATGGCATCTACACAGCTGGAATTTAAATTACTATAACAGCAGTAAAATGTTTCTCTTTTACCTGTGGAACAGCAATCAAATTAATGTAAGCCAGTCCTCATCAACTGGCTGAGGCTCACTGTTCTATTAACTGGGACCTAAACTTCTGTTTACTAGAGGTCTCCACTCGTACTTACAGGAGACCAACATTTGTACTGACAGAAGACCAGAACTTATTATTGAGTTGGGACTTACACTTTTATTACCAGTGAACCTACTCTTACAGGGACCGATGACTTTCACTTGTATTTGCTGGGGATCTTTAGTTGTAATGACAGGTCATGTGACCCTCTTTATATGAGTTGCTCAATTCACATTTCTGACCTCGCACATCAAGGGAAGCCATTACTCTAGTTGCTACGAGTTACTATATCTCTTTATTACGAGTTGACCTTTGTCGTCATTACGAGTTACTATATCTTTTTATTACGAGTTGACTTTTGTCGTCATTACTAGGTACTATATCTCGTTATTACGAGTTGACCTTTGTCATCATTACGAGTTAGTATATCTCGTTATTACGAGTTGACCTTTGTCGTCATTACGAGTTACTATATCCCGTTATCACAAGTTGACTTTTTTCGTCATTACGAGTTACTTTATCTCGTTATTACGAGTTGACTTTTGTCGTCGTTACGAGTTACTATATCTCGTTATTGCGAGTTGAGCTTTGTCGTTTCTACGAGTTACTATATCTCGTTATTACATATCTCGTTATTACGAGTTGACCTTTGTAGTCATTGCGAGTTACTATTTCTCGTTATTACGAGTTGACCTTTGTAGTCATTGCGAGTTACTATTCTCGTTATTACAAGTTGACTTTTGTCGTCATAGCGAGTTACTATATCTCGTTATTACGAGTTGACCTTTGTAGTCATTGCGAGTTACTATTTCTCGTTATTACAAGTTGACTTTTGTCGTCATTACGAGTTACTATATCTCGTTATTACGAGTTGACTTCTGTATTCATTACGAGTTACTATATCTCGTTATCAGGAGTTGACTTTTGTCGTCATTACGAGTTACTATATCTCGTTATTACGAGTTGACTTTTGTCGTCATTACGAGTTATTATATCTCGTTATTACGAGTTGACTTTTGTCGTCATTACTAGGTACTATATCTCGTTATTACGAGTTGACTTCTGTATTCATTACGATTTACTATATCTCGTTATCAGGAGTTGACTTTTGTCGTCATTACGAGTTATTATATCTCGTTATTACGAGTTGACTTTTGTCGTCATTACTAGGTACTATATCTCGTTATTACGGGTTGACTTTTGTCGTCATTACGAGTTACTATATCCCGTTATCACAAGTTGACTTTTTTCGTCATTACGAGTTACTTTATCTCGTTATTACGATTTGACTTTTGTCGTCATTACGAGTTATTATATCTCGTTATTACGAGTTGACTTTTGTCGTCATTACGAGTTACTATATCCCGTTATCACAAGTTGACTTTTTTCGTCATTACGAGTTACTTTATCTCGTTATTACGAGTTGACTTTTGTCGTCATTACGAGTTATTATATCTCGTTATTACGAGTTGACTTTTGTCGTCATTACGAGTTACTATATCTCGTTATTACGAGTTGACTTTTGTATTCATTACGAGTTACTATATCTCGTTATCACAAGTTGACTTTTGTATTCATTACGAGTTACTATATCTCGTTATTACGAGTTGACTTTTGTATTCATTACGATTTACTATATCTCGTTATTACGAGTTGACTTTTGTATTCATTACGATTTACTATATCTCGTTATTACGAGTTGACTTTTGTCGTCATTACTAGGTACTATATCTCGTTATTACGAGTTGACTTTTGTCGTCATTACGAGTTACTATATCTCGTTTTTGCGAGTTGAGCTTTGTCGTTTCAACGAGTTACTATATCTCGTTATTACGAGTTGACTTTTGTATTCATTACGAGTTACTATATCTCGTTATTACGAGTTGACTTTTGTCGTCATTACGCGTTACTATATCTCGTTATTACGAGTTGACTTTTGTCGTCATTACTAAGTACTATATCTCGTTATTACGAGTTGACTATTGTATTCATTACGAGTTACTATATCTCGTTATTACGAGTTGACTTTTGTAGTCATTACGAGTTACTATATCTCGTTATTACGAGCTGACCTTTGTAGTCATTACGAGTTACTATATCTCGTTATTGCGAGTTGACCTTTGCCGTCATTACGAGTTACTATATCTCGTTATTACGATTTGACTTTTGTCGTCATTACTAAGTACTATATCTCGTTATTACGAGTTGACTTTTGTAGTCATTACGAGTTACTATATCTCGTTATTACGATTTGACTTTTGTCGTCATTACTAAGTACTATATCTCGTTATTACGAGTTGACTTTTGTCGTCATTACTAAGTACTATATCTCGTTATTACGAGTTGACTTTTGTATTCATTACGAGTTACTATATTTCGTTATCACAAGTTGACTTTTGTCGTCATTACGAGTTACTATATCTCGTTATTGCGAGTTGACCTTTGTCGTCATTACGAGTTACTATATCTCGTTATTACGAGTTGACCTTTGTAGTCATTACGAGTTACTATATCTCGTTATTGCGAGTTGAGTTTTGTCGTTTCTACGAGTTACTATATCTCGTTATTGCGAGTTGAGCTTTGTCGTTTCTACGAGTTACGATATCCTGTTATGCCGAGTTAGGTTATGTCGTTTAGTTAATTTATCTCGTTATTACGACTTATTTATCTCGTTATGACGAGTTAAGATGTGTCGTTATTACGTTATCTAGATTGTTTTTAATGTCAGGAGTATCTCTTGAAGTAATAATGTTTTGTAATGTTTATCTTAAAGGTCATTTTAGGTTAAGCTGGATCGAGAACTATCGGATCTGATAAGGTTCTATGCCAAAACAAGATATTTTAAACTTTTCATTTTGATAATATACATGTATTTCCTCAGACATTTACTATGGTCTGCCAGCTTTAGACCCCAATACGAAAACTTCCTAGTTTTCTCTTTCTTTCTACAATTATATTTGTCACATACTCTTGGACTGTTTTACACTTTATCACCATTCGTCATTTAGCTATTTGCAATATGTTTGCTTTTTTTTCAACGAAATTAGCTTCCGCTGGTAAATACGATTTAAAATATATAAAGACCTCTGCTTCTTCTTTTCTTGCCAAAGTTTTTTTGAGAAAAATAAATGCTATAATGATATCAAACGTTTAAGACTGAATTCTGGCCTAATGTATGAATCTGGATCATTCCATCAGTGTATGAAGTAAAAGTCAGGATGTATCCTATAATTTTACCTGTCGTGTGAAAACTTACAGCACTAGGAATTAAAAGTCAGGTAATTCCATTCCACTCAACGAAATCACGTGCCTTTGGTTGCTGTAGGCAGGTCTGGAAGGGATTTTCAAATGTTTAAAACGCAATACTCTGCTTCATGATAACATATATCAACTTTGTTTCTAATTTTGTTCCCGCCGTAACAATGTGTTTTTAAATAAAGTAAGTCAGGAAAATTCATCTTTAAACGTTATTTAACGTTAACGATTAACGTTATGCATATTTAATATCAAATAAAATATTCGTGACACTAACCATATGTCATTTTATTCAAAAAAATCTTTCACAAACATTGCAAAATGGTTTTAAGCAAAACCATGTAAATACACAGTTTTAAAAAATCGTTTCTTCTATGATTCATCAATATAATATGTTAGGGATACACCTGGAGGCATCTGCGTAAGTTAATGCAGGGTTCGGAAGTCTTTGCCGAGGCTCACCAGAAAACAACGTCAGGTCATTATAGCTGTCCTTATTATTTAGCTAAATCTACATCTAAAGAAAGGATATAAGATACGGAGACGTTATCATATGACTATATATTAAATTCTGTAGTATTTGTAGGTGATCTTTACCGAACGCATCCCTACTAAGGAATATCAATGGCGGGTTCAAGACTGCTCAGTATATAAACCGAAACCATGCGGAATTGTTTTTGAATTACTACATACAGGATAATGATCAGGATAGAAGCTAGTCTATGCAAAACACATCTGCAGAAATGTTTTTTTGGTGGATTGTTACTGTTCGTTTTGTCGACAAAAAAAAATTGTTCAATGATATTTCAAAAAAGTAAGTTTTTGCGAAAATATAATTATCTTTATTATATAAGGCATCTAACTGCACTATCGTTCTATGTTAAACGGGATTGCAGCATTGGCGCTCTATAATTATTTGTCAATCTTGTTCAGAATAGATGTACTATATATAGCACTGACCAGAACACAATTTTACATTTATATTTTTCATATTTTAAATAAATTCATAAATAATCTTATTTCGTCTCTTTTGGTTTCAATTTGAGGTAAATACAACAACCGAAGTTATGGTCATGAGGCCATGTTGTAAGTACTAAGTTATCAGCTACGGTTCTTAACTGACAGCGAGCTTTGTTAAGTTTTTAGTGACAATGCAGGACAAATGTAAATATTAAAAAATATTATATATATATCGGAGTATTGTTGTGTTCAATTTGTGGTATAAACCGTGACCTACGTATAATCATTTTATCAAAGGATCGCTTTAGGTACAAATGATAATGAATGTCTGTGTGACATTTTATAGCACAGGTAACAAGCTGGGATAGCTTCGGATGAATGACCAATTATAACACGCTAGTTATTGCAGTGTGTTTCTGTAGCATTATCATGTAAAATCTTCCATCATAAAAGTCGTAACCTGTACGAGGACAAGCACTATTGTCAGTGTATTTGTCAGGAGGACGACGTTAAGGAGGATTTAATTTATTAGTCATTATCGTCATATTATTTAACAATGGTATTTTGTCCTTATATCATTACTGTCATTAACATGTCATAAACATAGTTTTTTATGATTAATGATAACACGCTTTGTTAACACTAAATACATCTATTCCGCATACAATCGGCAACGTCCTAGTAAATCATGGTAGGAGTTAAAAGTAAGTTAACAAAATCATCAGGGGTTTTTAAATACCTTTATCACATATACATATTCAAATTATCCCAAAATGCATAAAGTCATGTAAATAGAGTGTAAAAATTTACTAAGTTATATGTTTATATAGCACATTATTTAAGGATTAACTTGAATATATTATTCATGTTATGGAGGTATAACACAAAAGAACGGAGTGTACTCTAAATAAACCGCGAAGCGGTTTATGAGAGTACACTACGTTTGTTTGTGTTATACCTCCATAACATGAAAAATATATTCAAGTTAATCCTTATAATTTAATCTACTATACACAATCCCTGTGGAAATCCACTTTTATTGATGGACTCTTTTCATTTAGAAATTATTGCGCTGCTGTATCAGCAAATCAAAAGCGACGTTACAAACGGCGACGACATTTTTTACGTTATGGGCTGATAACATATTTTTTTAAGCCAATGAAAATGCTTGTTACAAGCAAGATTAAATTATAAAGAACTAGCATTGAAATAATCTAAAATGGTAGATATTTAATATAAAACGCCACACATGAATGACACTGCACCATACAGCTGTTGCATCTATTGAGAACAAACAAGCCAGGGGCGGGTCCAGGTGAGGGCGTAATGGGCGTGCGCCCCCCCCCCCCCACCCCCTTTTCAAAAAAATAAATAAAAAAAATATCGTTATCTGCTTATATTGTATTGAATATGGCAATTTATCATATTCATTAATTAAACACATAAACACCCTGACACTTTAACTATAATATATACATACTCCAAGTCAGGAACCGTTACATTAGTGCATTTCACAATTTTTTAACCAAAAAAAAGGTCCAAAAATATTTTAGCCTCGCTCCGCTCGCCGACAGATTTGATTCTACGCCCCCTCTTTCAAATATCCTAGAAACGCCCCTGCAAGCGACGTGTGTTATTCCTTCGCACCGATAAATACGTACATTTTTAAAAAGACAGTTTTGGTCACAATACAGCTCCAGCATACACGCGGGCATACACACATAGGGCAGTCAGCAGTTTATTGTGTGTATATGTTTTCAAAATACTCTATACCGGGAAAGTTTAGCACCGCTGACATCCATATTCGTATTGTTAATTTTTGCCATTCACTTTTAGTAACTGTGTTAATTATGTCGCTTTCTATTTCTAATGTTTACTTAATGAAAACATCGCCCAAATTGGTGAAAATAAAACTGAAGCATTAATTCCAGGTGTGCAGTATTGTCTTTTGCATTATCGCCAATTCTCCATCTAGCTCAATCTAAGAACTTTGATTCGCTGTTTTATTTATATGACTTATATGATCACGTCTTGTCTCAATATCTACCCAGAGTTGTCGTTCCTAACACTCACTTTCTGGGTAGAGATTGGTTTCCAAATAAGGCTGCCAAAGTTATGTCCCTTTCTAGCGTAAATTTACAACAATCTGGATAGTTAGTCCGTGAAATTGCTTAATTATTTACAATCGAATGACATTGGATGACATTGAAGCTGTTGATACTCGCAAAGTCGTTGTATCAGTTCGTTTGATCCTTGTTATCAATATTTATGCTAAATGGTCAGTTTAATCATAACAAATTTCCGTCCAGCTTCTTCACCTATAGAGACATACACATACCCAAAACAGAACACTCATGTTCTTTATAAATATGGCCTTCGATTTTCATAAGTTATGTTAAAAATTGGCATTTTCCTTAACGCTTAGTTAAGATTTTTCGACACAGGATCTGTTTAATCCGCTACATAGGACTCTAACATGTTTAAAGAAATACATACCTGTACCCCTATATGAAAGTTCGGTTATGCACATCACATTTTTAACAAAGTATGCTAGCTCTGCAATTATATTTAAGTGTCTGATCAAAACAATGTTTATCGAGTTTGTTTTTGAATATATTTATTGATGGTGCCGATATATTTTCCTCTGAAAAAAAAAGTTTTTTAATTTTACTACTCGTAGGAATAAAGTGCTTCCTGATTTCAATGTTTGAATATTGTGGATACTATTCTTTGGAATGCCCCCTTGTACCATGTCTTTTGGAAATATTCTACCACAGTGTAAGGAAATCCCACCATTTTCGATCATAGGTGCCTCTCGTTTTCTTAAACGTTTTAATTCCGTTGTCTCTTGCACATCCGAAGCTCAAAGAAGGTAAATTTACTCTTTTAAGCCGCACTGGATATGATAGATCAGGAAGTTCTGCCCGTATGACATGATTGCACGTGCCAATAAATAGTAACACTGTACTATACGCTACTACCTAAATCACTCTGTGACATTCTGAGTGCCAGGAGGTGAACATCTGACCTTGTGTTGTCCATTCTGCAATCTTTATCATTTAAGCTTGTGCTGTCAACCAATATATCGTGTCTAGTTTACGGTGTTTGTATGTCTAATTAACCCTGATTTCAGGTTAGTGTGTACTAGTCTGATATGTATAAATAACCTACGTATGTCAAGACGGACATGACAGTTGACACCAGATGTGTGAATAATGAACGTTTAATGTAGCAGTGAATTTATAGACATGATTTAGTTTACCCCTATGTATACTGTTTCAAGATTTTCTTGAAAATAATAATGTATTTTATAATATTTATTAGGATAAGTTATACCTTTCAACCCACACAAACTTAGTTCGACCATGCTTTTCCCGATTTGATAATCTGCGGAAAATAGTAAAGGGACATATATTCCTTTTTATTTACCTTTTTTGCATCGCTTTCGTGTTTAAGTAGACCTTATACCGTTATGAGTTAGGAGACAATTATAGCAGTGTTTTTTTCCGTATACTTGTTCTGCAGTTACATGTTAAAAATCAATAGATGGACACACATGGACTCAACATCTTCGCCACTTTGACCGCTTGTTGTCTTCTCAATAGATGCATTCTTAAATAAAATTTAATTAGATACTCCATAATATGTTGTATATCCGTTAATTCCGTCTTTGCGTATTGCAGAGTTATCTTCTCTTGTGAGCAGGTATTGATTGTTACGTCATTGGTTCGTGCAAGAAAATTGCGTCGTTTTCTCAAAAATTGATGACGTTACTCTCACAAACAAATGACGTAACAATCAATACCTGCTCACAAGAGAAGATAACTCTGCAATACGCAAAGACGGAATAAAGTTAATGAGATCGATATATCGATACTATTTCTAAAATCATATATGATCATAGTAGATCAGAGATATCACAGCTGACTACAAAATATTTGGATACATTTGTTAAAGGTGAGTATCATAGACTTATTTTCGTATATTATGGGATGTTGAGAGCAATTAAATATATAATACTAAATATACGCGCTATCTTGCACAGCTGTATAACGATGATTTCAATGAGCTATCTATAAATGTATACTAAAATAATGTATGATAATTGATAAGTAGATTAGATGTATCACAATTGGTTACAAAGGTATTTGGATACATTTTTTAAAGCTGAGTACCATAGATTTATTTCCATATTTTATGAAATATTGAGAACAATTCAGATATATAATACAATAATAAGTATTATTCTCTCCAGAAACGTCATTGCTTTATTACTGTTGATTGCTGTTTGATCGAATAACTAATTACCTATCAATAAAAATTATGCCCCAGAGATTTAACGGTATGATTTCCAATTTATTCTGTTTGAAATAGTTTGCGATGATCATACAACTGACCTCGGACTTTGATCTAATCTAATTCCGTGAACTCACAAAGCAATCTCTATATATGTGTGCGTATAGGTATTGATTACCTCCCTTACTTTGGAAGTTTTCAGACAGGTGTTCATTACAAAGGTAAACACAGGTATATCATCTCGGTGTGAAAGCGAAAGGTAAAACAATGCGTTACTTGCTTTATTGCAATTGTATATAATGTATTATCTACATACGATGCAAGACTATACAGCGGTGTCAATGTTACGTCACAAGATCAGAGACCAATCTGAGGCTTAACCAGGAACTAGTAGAATAGTTTGAGCGAACTAAATAACTTTTGAATTTTAAGATAGAGCACAATTTTAGATAACGTTATATTTTTTCGAGCAAGATTCGTTCGTGTGATATTATCATGATAGCTCCGTCTGTAAAAACACGCAAAGCTTATATATACATAGTCTATATACCAGGCATGGGGCAATTACAATGGTAATGTAATTAATTAAATTACACATGTACATTACATTGGAACAGTTGCATTACCCTTACCATTACATGGTTTTCTTAATGTAATTAAATACCATTACAATTGCATTGCCAATGTAATTAATTACCATTACACATTACTTTTATTTAATATACTGGGTATATTATTTTTAATCCAGGCCAATAAAATTTCAAGTTTAAATGACATGTTTACCTTTATTTGTTATCAACCTGTTGTTTGTGTTTCATACAGGGAATTTACATCACTATAGATATACAAAATGTATGCATACACTCGCATGGTATGTACATGTACATGTACTCAACTCTAGGAAGATGTTCTGCTTAGACAGCTTACACTTCATATGTAAACATGCATATTGCATTTTATCATCATCAGATGTTCAAAAGTTTCGTCACTTAGACGGCATCTGTCTGGGCAGAATATCTTCCCGGCTAAACTGAATAGTCTCTCGACTGAAGATGTCCTATGTGAGGTACATAATAGTCTCAGATACTTGATAGCGAGTTTTAACAGAACAGGGTATCGGACAGAGTTTGTTTGCCAAAATGGCAAAGGGTCATCCTCCATGTCAATACAAAGGTTTTCGAGATATGTCTCTACTTCCTTTGGTGCCAACCCAGATTGGTGTCTTTTCCTTGGGGTTACTGGCAGAAAACTGAAGAAATCCATCTTGCCTTGAAATACCCTGTTGTGTGTTTGGGAATTTAAAAATGGCTCAAATATGGTTGTTCAAGTTTTTAAGTGTAGGTGTAATTCAGTGTTAGGACTGTTCACTATAAGTTCACCCTTACAAAGATAGAATGTAAAGGTTATTGCATGGTTTTCGAGTAACAAGGGATTTATTACACCCGAGCAAAGCGAGGGTGTAATAAGTCCCGAGTGACGAGAAATCATGCAATAACTGGCTTACTGCATGCTTCCCAACTCGAACAAAACAGAAAAGTTGTTTAAAAAATGTTCACCTGGACAATCTTTTTACCTACCCTACACTGCAGATAATTTACATGTACCTATGTGAGTGAGTACTAATTATAACCAGGTAAGATTCTCAATACCCCAGTCTGAGTGTATCCTTCATAATGGATACAAGTGTTTTTGGATTACTATCCAGGTTCAGTGTCAGGGAGGTAGGGAGTGTCTGTTCAAAATACGGGAAACAATGTTGAATTTCTGACTACATTTTCAGTTTAATTTTCAAGATGTGGCAAAGGTACAGGATATTGAAACCATTTTCATATATACAATGTAAGGGTTTATCAATCCCTAAGGAATTCCAGTTCTTTCAATGAATGGTATATTTGAATGTGCAATTTTGTATAGTGGAACAGCTCCTTAAGATTATAAACTTTTCCGGGAAATGCTTATCCTCTAACGTGATAAGGAAATCTGTCCCCTTTCTTACAGCATTTGTGGCCACAGTCCACTGGGCACACCCCCTTTCATGGTCATGTAATCATGATTGGTAGCAAGTGATTTATTGCCCACACTTTTCCATTGTGAGAGGTGGGAAGTATGCAGTAATTTCTGAATAGTCTACTACCCTGTTGTGATACATGTACTCACTGTGTAGCAATCTTTTGTAATTAAAATCACAATTAAGTTACCTGGTCTCTGGGAAGGAGGACAATAGCTATAAGCTAGGAATAAGGGGTTAGGATCAATACTGGTATAACCTCTTGCTGCATACTTCCCACCTCTCACAGTGGAAAAGTGTGGGCAATAAATCACTTGCTACCAATCATGATTACATGACCATGAAAGGGGGTGTGCCCAGTGGACTGTGGCCACAAATTCTGTAAGAAAGGGGAGATAATCAATCAGTGAGTAACGATGAAGTCAATACAGTGGAAAGGATAAACTCAGTTGACACATTTAAAATAAGGGGAAAAAATGAAAGTTAAAAATGGTAATTTCATGATTGAAAAACATAAAAAGATTTCCTTATCACGCGAGAGGATAAGTATTTCCCGGAAAATTTTATAATCTTAAGGAGCTGTTCCTTTATACAAAATTGCACATTCAAATATACCATTCATTGAAAGAACTGGAATTCCTTAGGGATTGATAAACCCTTACATTGTATATGTGAAAATGTTTTCAATATCCTGTACCTTTGCCACATCTTGAAAATTAAACTGAAAATGTAGTCAGAAATTCAACATTGTTTCCCGTATTTTGAACAGACACTCCTTACCTTCCCTGACACTGGACCTGGATAGTAATCGAAAAACACTTGTATCCATTATGAAGGATACAATCAGACTGGGGTATTGAGAATCTTACCTGGTTATAATTAGTACTCACTCACACAGGTACATGTAAATTATCTGCAGTGTAGGGTAGGTAAAAAGATTGTCAAGATGAACATTTTTTACTCAACTTTTCTGTGTTGTTCGAGTTGGGAAGCATGCAGTAAGCCATTATTGCATGATTTCTCGTCACTCGGGACTTATTACACCCTCGCTTAGCTCGGGTGTAATAAATCCCTTGTTACTCGAAGACCATGCAATAAATTTTACTTACAACATGTGTTCATACATAATAAAGATTTACTTTGGAAACTATCTATTTGATTAAAATGTATAAAGGTGCATAAACTTCAACATTAAAGTAATTAAAAGTAATTGGGCATTACATACATTTTTCAATGTTTTTAATTAAATTACCATTACATGTAATTGAAAAAATCCTCAATTACACATTATATCCAATTACTTAACAAAATGTAATTAATTACCATTACACATTACCATTACCCCGTGCCTGCTATATACCTAGTGCCTGTGAGTGTGAGTTGACTGATCAAGTTTGTCATCTGACAACACAGGGACATGATTTCCCTTAAAATCAAAGGGACATGCAACGTAATATGTGTTCTCACCTTACAACACAGGGAATTGTAAAACAAGAGTGTTAATCCGTTATCTTTGTACTATAAGGAGAGGTGGATTTATTTGCCATCAGATGATACTGATAACACTTTCTTTTTACAAAAAAACTTTTCTTCTATGGAATTGTTATTGTTTTCACCTAGTATTGTTTTAAGTTTAATTACCGCGGGTAAGTGTAGTAACAGGTTAAAAATTAGTTGCAGTCTTATAATTAATATTCTTCAATCTGTCAAGTTTATGTAAATATTTCAAAATACAAGAAGCAAATAACATAACAAATGTAATGAAAGAATTATAAAATAAATATTAACTGTATGAATCAGACTCTTCTACCAGCTTGGTGATATATAATAAAACAAAAAACTCTGAAAACAAACTTCTCACAGATATTTTCCAAAAATAAATAGGAAAGACGAAATAAAAAGTATATCAACAACACAGGTGTGAGGTCAGTGGTAGTTCCTTCCCTGAACCCTATAACGGTCATATACAAAGGAAATTTAGGGGAGGTCGCTGTGTTTATGAAAATCTACAGTAGAAGTCTTAAGTTTTTTGTCTTAAGTGGAATGGTGACCTTAAACTCATCTATGGCTTGACAGTTGTATACATGCAAATATTTCTGCTAGTCCATTTCTGAAAGTGATGTACAGATTTAATCTATGGGGTTTGTTATAAGTCAGTACGTGTGTTGTAGCAGAAACGTATATATTACAAATATACGTCTCTGGTTTTAGCATTCAAGATCACTGTTAACAGTACGTACAGAACTGTTCAATTTTTATACATAATGGGCAATAACTCTCATACAGCAAGCTAAACTTGCACTAGTGCCAAACTTGCAGCAGTCCTATAGGTGTTTAAACTAAATAAATGTAGCTTATTTGAATTTTTTCTTACAGATGTGTTCTTATTTTTTTCCCCTTCTGATAACCTTCTTCCTTTGTCAAGTAAAGTTTGAGTAGCATGACAGGAGACTAAATATAGATTAACCTTTGACCTTTCAAAAATTTATATATCAATTAATGTTTGTGATTCCTGTCTAGTATTTACATATTTTTTTTTTCATTTAGTTCTTCCGAAATTATAAAACTATCCTCAATAGAAATAGAAATTGGAATGAAATCTATATTGACTTTGATATTTCCATTATTTTGCCTTTTAAATTCAAAACAATGAAAGGGAAGCATCAGCTTGTTTCTATATAACTTGTAACTATAAAGGTCCTGCATTGTTATATTTGGTAAATGTAAATATTGATTACGCTCACACTGACAGCTTACAGAGAAATTCAAAATATAATACAAATTTTAAACAACCCTACCTTTCCTTTCTGATAATTGTATTGGTATTTGTATGATAATGAATGATTATGTGTGTCTATATATATATATGTTTGTATATATTGTAGCTGTATTGTATATTAATGTAAAATTTGAAAAAAGGTCCTGCATTGGAGATGCAGGTGCCCTTTATAGTAATCACTGGGTCCATCCACACTTTTTCATTTCCTGAGATTATCTTGGAATCTGAAAGACTGATCTTTCTGAAATTTGACATCATACATTGTAATATTGTAGATATGCAATAGGAGTTTTACATTTAATACATTTCTAAGGTCAATGTCATTGATACTAAAAATAGCTTGTGTGAGTTACGGTTCTTATCGCAGAATGACTAACCTTTCTGAAATTTGGCATAATATTACAATAACTTTGATATGTAGATATGCAGTAGGTGATTAAAAAAAAATGTACGGTCAAGGTTACTGATTCTAAAAATAGACTATTGGAAGAATACCATCCTAACCTTGTAATCCAACAGACTGATCTTTCTGAGATTTGACTTTATGATACACTGTGATACGTAGGGGTTTCTGTCAAAGGTCAAGAACATGGTCACTCTTACTAAAACAAGACTTGTGGCAAGGTTGGGTAATATAATGGGCTATGGCCTTTAAAATCTTGGAATCCAAAACACCAATATTTTTAAAATTGATATTTAGATATGTTGCTTATGCAATAGGCTGGTTTAAAAAGGTCAAAGGTCAAGGGCACTAACTCAAAATAGACATGGTGTAGGGGTTGTGTCAGATAAATGGCACAGCCTTTGCAGACCTGTCAGTGTTCTAGATAATGACATGTCTTATAATATTATCTTTCAGAGAACTGGTTGACCAAAATGTGATCCAACCTTGATGTGTTATAAATAGTTGAGTCACTATGGCAACTACAGCAATCAGCAACATTTCGGATGTTGTTTCCTGGGTAACCTCGAGTACAGCCATTGGACAGAGCTCCCGCTGGAGTGTCACCAACAATGGAACAGACAACTCTGTCAAACCAACTGGACTTACCTCAAATAACCAGACAGGTATGGCCACATAGGAGGTTGGACACAATAGATACATTCTTCATCCATAGCTATCACCTCATTAGGAGGGAGACTCCTTCATTCAAGTCCAACATGGAGTTATTTTGATACATAAAAAGGGACAAATAAATAAATCAAGCAAAACAGTTTCAGTTGCATTTCACACGCTTTCTCCCTCATTGGAAATGTGGAATGAGGGAGATCTCCTTCATTGGAGGTTTCAGAGGTTAATTGACACGCACCTATATGTTCATCATGAAACACATTTAAAATACATTAACATTTTATAAGTACTCAAGAAAACATCTTATGCTAGTATGTTTGTTTTATAGACAGGATACAGGAGACTCCAATATAATCAGTTCCGTTGGCCTCTCACCATATTTCAATAAAGACCTTTGAACTTATCATGTTGTTCTAATTTTTTGTTTTCACAGGTATCATTGCCAACAACACGACCCCCACATGGTGGAACTTTAACCCGACAGACGACGAGACTTCCTCCAAGATCATGAGCCCTAAGGACGCGACAATGTTTGTGGCGCTCATCATCATGGGGGTCGTAGTGCCGGCCATCTTCGTTTTCTCCTTCTGCATGATTTTTTGGAGGCGTTACAAACAGCAGCGAGAAAGAAGGTTAGATTTTATTTTTTCTCTTTTTTTTCCTGTATTGTCTGTTGTCCGTCCTGGCTTATCTCCCCTAATTCCTACCACCTTAGCCACCTCCACTCGCTCCCACTCCTAAACCATCTCCCTCTATATACTCCATCTTGTATTAAACAAACAACAACCATGATATATACAGGTAGCTACTCGGCCGATTGAACAAACAGAACAGGCATTTATCATAATTACATTTGATGCGATAAAGACGTTTCCATACAATTTTGACAAATTCACTCCACAACCCACAATCTCTCCCTCTCATTGCGAATCATATTTATCTAAAAAAAACAAGCGCGCCACCCAACCTGAACTCCTTTAAGGAAGCAGGAGGCCTAGGTGTACCAGCCCATCTATGCTTCAGGTTTTTGTTTTTTGTTTTTGCTGGAGTTTCTATACATCAAACATAAATACGATTCCCATATATTCTCTATATATTCATGAACATAACATTCCATATGAAATAAATTTAAATTCATTTTAGATTTAAAACTTGTACATTCCGTCTACATCCGAAGCTAGAATGACACAATAACAACCACCCTTGTCCTACCCCACACACATGCTCCAACCTCATTGGTCAATACCACATCGTACAAATTACTCGCCCTAATATGATCTTCACGTACCTATAGGACAAATATTACGCGCTATTCTCCGATTTAAATCTCTTTACTTCCTCGATCAGCAACTAACTTCTGAATCCCTCTGCCCTCCATCTCTCAATACCCTACAGCCTACACCTAAACCACCACACCCTCCTATACCTCCAGCATTAAATACTGAGACACTTTTGTATAAAATGGAGGGGGGGAATAGCCCCCCTGGGGGCAGAGGGGTGGGGCCCAGTAGAGGAAATAGTAAGAAATCTATCTCTTTTTGTACAAATGAAAGGATTTAAACAACATGTTGCCTGGGGCAGTTAATTTGTGTATAAATGGAAGGGGTAAAGGGGTGTGGCCCAATAGTGAAATAGAGGTAAATTGAGGGATTGTATCCCCACCCTATAACAAAATGTAATAATTCTTAGGCATGATGAGAAGAAAACATTCATGCTACCAGGATTGGTCCAGAGGTCCAGACCAACCCCAGGAGACTACCTCCCTAGGTCATAACATGGAAACAGTTGCAATTCCCATGCCTTAACCAATTACAAAATTGCTTGGCATGAAGAACACTCATGTTCTTGGTATCTTACCACCAAAACAGATTTTCATGTAGTCCTTGTTGCAACTTGTATTTCTTGTACCCTTTTGATAAACTGGTACATGTATGGTGTTAAGCAGGTTTCAAATTGAAAAAACAAATACCAGGTGAGCTCTTAAGGCCCCTGAGCCTCTTGTTTATCATTAACATCTGTTACATATATATGTTCCATAAAGCCTGCTATGTCGTTCAATCCTGGTATGGAGACGGGTGTCTAGAGAGAGAGACAGCCTTAAGAACAAGTTATAAAAGGAAGAAAAAGCTAAAGATCCCAAGCATAACCTTACTATCTCAATATGATTTGATTTTGTAGGGAACAGATGTTGTTACAGAACTCCCAGGAGGTTCCCATGGACACAATACCATATCAATTGCAGGCACGGCTGGAGGCGGGCATCCTCTGACCAAAGGAAGCCATATCACATGCAGGCACGGCTGGAGGCGGGCATCCTCTGACCAAAGCATGGACATCTAACGTATTGTGTATCTATTGTGGATATTCAAAACATATGTAAGATGGAGCTCCAACATCTAGATTCCATGTTTATTTAAGGTTTACATATTTCGGCTAGCTAGGCTAGCTGTCATCACAACCTTCATCTTCTGATGCCTGCTAGCCTATAGCTAGCCAAAATATGAAAACCGTAAATAAAACACAATCTAGATGTTGACACTCCATCTTATATATCCTTTGAATTTATCTTCTGATATGGAACTCTACTAAATACCGTTAGGTATCCATCTCTGATTCGTATTACCACCAACTTTCGACCATCAACAACCAGCCTAGGTTCTCCTCCACTCCGAGTTTTTCTACTGTGGATACATGTAGTTACGGTAGAGGAATTCTACAGGAGATGAGTCACTAGGCACTATGTACAACCTAGGGAAAACTCAAACTTGTAATTGGCATCTTTTGAGCTGTTCTGTCAAATTGAAATCATCAGATCTTAGAGACTAGGAATAGTTTAGCAAATTCCCTGGTTGAAATAGCTCAATTTTAGGGTCCAAAGGGGGAAGGTTGGCCAGTATGTGGTTGGGAATCTCTCTTCATGGTGAAAGCATCTATTCCACTCTTATGTACAAAGAATATAATTCAATGTTTATTTGTCAGGGTAGATTGTTTTTTCGAATGAGATATTTAGCCTGGCCGTCTTCAAATGGGAACAAAGTTCCTTCTTCAGACATATTTGGAACACCAATGTTTATATATATATTTGTATTGTGTATATCAAGGTAACTTAATTATTGTCTGATAAAGTGATCAAAGTGTCAATATAGAAATGTTTGTAGTAAGTCAGATGGTTGTTCGGACATAAAACGAAATATATCTCAGTGTTAGCGCTGTGTATGTCATAAATGGCTTACCTGTCAATAAAAACAGTCATCTGTATAGTCATGAACTGCAGAATTGAAAAATGGATTCTTTTGAAATTCCATGCTTAGAAAATATGAGAATACCTTTACCGAAACCCTTTATCATATATGTTGAGAATTGGTGCATATTTTGTTCATTGCTGTAATATACATTGTATGACCTTTACTTTATTTACTCTATATATCCAGGGAGTAAGTCCTCTGTCATCCGTGTGTTAGTCTGTAAACTAAAACAGTACAGAGAAAATATATTTACCTCAGGAAACCAGTTTTGCATCAGGGAACCAGACACTTGCTAAACCATTACTTTAACCTTTTCATTTTGAAAAAGAACATCACATAAAATGTCGCGATATTTTTAATACTGTACGATACACTATTTGTGTTTGTTAAGTCACGATACACCTATGATGTTTTCAGGATTTTGTCGTTTCTAAGTGAAGTCTATTTCCATTTGTAAAATTGCAATTAAGAATTTAAATGTCTTTTCTCTTTGCTTCTGCAGTTACTTTATGTATCGTAATACGTATCGTATTGTGACCACAGTATCGTGATATGTATCGTATTGTGACCACAGTATCGTGATACGTATCGTATTGTGACCACTGTATCGTGACACGTATCGTATTGTGACCATAGTATCGTGATACGTATCGTATTGTGACCATAGTATCGTGATATGTATCGTATTGTGACCATAGTATCGTGATACGTATGGTATCGTGACCATAGTATCGTGATGCGTATGGTATCGTGACCACAGTATCATGATACGTATCGTATCATGACCACAGTATCGTGTATCGTATCGTGACCACAGTATCGTAATATGTATCGTATCGTGATATGTATCGTATTGTGACCACAGTATCGTGATACGTATCGTATTGTGACCACAGTATCGTGATATGTATCGTATTGTGACCATATTATCGTGTATCGTATTGTGACCACAGTATCGTGATACGTATCGTATTGTGACCACTGTATCGTGATACGTATCGTATTGTGACCATAGTATCGTGATACGTATGGTATCGTGACCACAGTATCGTGATACGTATCGTATCATGACCACAGTATCGTGTATCGTATCGTGACCACAGTATCGTAATATGTATCGTATCGTGATACGTATCGTATTGTGACCACAGTATCATGAAACATATTGTATCGTGATATGTATCGTTGTAGCCCTTGTAATAAGACTAATTCCATATAGAATGTATACTACATATCAAAACCAACAATGCATCAGGGGAGATAATCTTGGTAGAAAAGTGTTGCTGTTCCAGCTGTGTTTTGGTATGACATAATGAGCTTTGTCAGCTGAATTGGTTGTCAGAATGGAAACATTCCACTGACAGTAAAAAATTAATGCTTTACATAAAAAAAAACGAATTTTTCACTTTTTTTGAGGTTGTGATATGATATTTTGTAAAAGTATTAAGATATAAAAAAAAAAAAAATCAATAGGATGTTTGACTTAATCACTAAAGTTAATAAATGTCCTGTTGGTTTGTGACAATCTCAATCACTATCTATCACCTGGGGATGCAGTGGCGAAGTGGTTAAGGCGTCTGACATTCTGCTACCACTAGCCCTCCACCACTGGGTCGCGGGTTCGAGACCTCCGTGAGGCAGTTGCCAGGTACTGATCGTTGGTTGGTGGTTTTTCTCCGGGAACTCCAGCAACAAACCAAAACAAAAATCACTATCTAGAGGTATTATATATATAACTACTTGATGTATTAGTTTATGGCAAGTCATTTTAATATTTTATACTATTTCATCTTGTGGTAAATATTTGTTCACTTTAGTGAAATTCATTTTACCCTTAGTGAAATATCAGATTACACAAAAAATTATGCTTTTTCTACCTTAAAATAAAAAGAATGTCACCTAAGTGAAATAAATTTGACGTTTAATTTACCTTAAGATGAAATAGTATTAAGTGTTAAAATGGCTTGATATATTATTAGTTAGTTATTTTCTTGCCTTTGGTCAAGGTTGACCTAAACATATTTACAGTAAAAGCTTAACTATATACCTGAATTATATTTAGTGTTTGACACTCCTTGTAAATGGTGCTACCTTAATTTTTGTATGTGAAGTTCATATACATCAGGCTCTGGTGTCACAAACTGAATTTAAGGTTAATCATAAACTTGAATTTCTTTACAACAATATCTCTAAATTTCATGTGCTGATTGTAATATTATTTGTGTGCGCATACAAGTATTAAATTACAATTTATTCCTGTTAAAGACAAAAACAATATTTAAAAAATCATGCTAAACAAAACAGAAGAAGAAGAGGAAGAAGAAGAAGAAGAAGAAGAAGAAGAAGAAGAAGAAGAAAAAAGAAAAATTATCAGCCTTACAATCATTGGATGAAGAAAATTAATAATTTTGGAATTAATTGAACATAAAATTTAGTTGCGAAATTTGACCTAAGTTCTGTTTGTGACGGTTGGGTCGGAAATTTTGTATTTATTTGTGAATGTAAATATAGAAATTGTAGAATTTGCTTGTTTACTGCTATTTTATAGAATCAATGTATGTGTCAAATTAAACAGAATTTCTATTTCACCTGTTAATCAATGCATGATAGGAAATATTATAATTTATAATAGTATACTGGAGTATAACCTGTATTTTGATGTTAAAAACCTACCTGTTGTTTATTTACATTTGTTGTGTGCTGTCTCTGCTACACTGAGACTATACGTTAAGCATTCCTGTCCACTTGCCTTGTTTTATTCTATGTTTTATTCTAAGAATGATTCATTTAAAGTGAAGTCTAATTTATAGAATTTAACATTTTGCCTTCCTGGCTCTGCTGATTATAAAATGACAAAAAGTTGGAGACCAACAAAAATGGAAACTGTTATGTTAGTAATTGTATATTGTATAGTGTGATGGCATTTTGTCACTCTGCTGATTATAAATTATCTTTATCACTTTTCCTCATCCAACTACAAACTGGTGCTGTTGAACCTCCCACTCAATGTAGGAGAACCCTTGGCGGGGAGTCAAACAACCTGGGTTGGTGATTGAAAAAAGGGGGAAATAGTGTAAATGATGTGCATTGATTAGGTTGCCTTACAAGCATTAGCTGTAGTGAATTTCCATTTAGCTCAGCGGTAGATCATCGGGCTGGAGAGCCAAGGGTTGCGGGTTCGAGCCCCAGCGACGACTCTATACTTATCACTTGTCCTCGTCCTACGACACAGAGATTGACAGTAGTAGTATATAGTATAGTATGCTGGCATTTTGTCACTCTGCTGATTATAAATTGGCAAAAGTAAAACACAAATTCTTTGAAAAAGAGCGTGCTGTGATGCTACGTACATATACTTGCCAAATTTTCATGGGAGAGACTCTGCTGCTCAAAATCAAAAACATTAAATAAAATGTGTATAGATAATCCCTAGGGTCAAAAGAGTCCTTTTGTATGACATATCTTAAGTTGTTCTTTCAGATGAAATCATCAGATCTTTGAATATAGGAATAGTTAAGCAAATTTCCTGGTTAGAAATGCTAAATTTAAGGGCCCAAACTGAGGAGTCTCCCTCTTAATAGGGAGAGTTGGCAGGTTGTATGTACATGGATTTGAGGTACCGGGTATACAGTATTAGTTTGATATAAGCAATGCGGTTACATTGTTTTCAGAATTTTGGAATTTTGATATTGACCCCTTTAAGACTACGTACATTCCTAAAAATAACTCAATTTTTAAAAACTGAAATGATCCAAAAGTGTTTTACTTTGTACAAGTTTATGTACAGTGATGTCTATTTCAGAATACATATCATGTTTATGGGTTTATACTGTTGATCACCTGTATATATTTCTGATATTATTTTTCAAGTCTTCAGCGTCCCACAGATCAATGGATGGTAGCTATATAGGTTGGTCGGGTGGCCAAGTTGATAGTGCACTCGCGTTTCACCGAGACGGTCAGTATGTGATACATGATAAGACATAAACAGCTATTATATCACCTGCCTGACCATGTGGGTTTCCTTCAGGTACTCTGGTGTACTTTCATATTAGCCCTGTAAACTTGAATCCAAGCTTACAATTTAAAATAGTTAATATAAGTTGGAAAAATCAGTGTTAAGTATATGAGCATCTAAGATCACTTGTTCGCCACTCTGTCCTGGGTTCCGGTCATACACATGGATCAGTCGCCAGGTACTAGGCATTAACATCAGTGGTTTTTACCCCAAGCACTGCAATTTTCCTCCACCACCAAAACCTGATATGTCCTTAAATGGCTATAGCTATTAATAGGAATTAAAACACATAACCAAACCTGTGTCATAATCGTTGCACCAAAAAAGTAACATGTTTAGAAGTCAGTTGATCAGCTGAGAAGAGTCAGAGACCAACTCTGACATATTTCTCAGTAACAGTGATATTCATTTGGAACATTTTATAACGTTCTGTATGGAACCCAACACAGTACCAGAGTTTATAAATACAACATATGCATAGAATCTTAATTATATGAATTATTTTCAAACTCATTCCAATATGATGGAACGGTTTTTTTTGTATTTTGTGACAGTAGTATTTTGATGTAAAGCAGGGAATCTGAGTGTTTTTTTTGTATTTTCTGACAATAGTATTTTGATGTAAAGCAGGGAATCTGAGTCTGTGTTTAAAAACAGAAGGAAAATGTGAAGTGAGGCATTTAATTCTAAAATTATTCAAAATTTGATGAATTTATATTTTGAAAATTTATTATTTTTTACCTGGAAGTTATCATTTGGAAGACTCTTGTTTTACCCACAAACAGTAATACTCCTTCATTCCAAACCGTTGATCCTGGGTCCAACTCCTATCCCATTGGCCAGTAGACTTCGGAAGTCTGGATTTAAAACCCTTTCACCACTGTAGACCATAATGGACTCATCCACATCAATGCATCAAGTAGTCTACTAAAGTTACATAGGGGTGAAAGGGATATGTCGTGTTGTTTCTTTTATAAATCCTGATGTTTATGTTGTTTGAGGCACAGTTGTAAAAGATGTTCATTGATTAGGGTGAACTTACAACTGTCAGCTGTGGGGAAATTACCCTTCAGCTCAGCAATAGAGCATCGGGCTGGAGAGCCAAGGGTTGTGGGTTCGAGCCCCAGCGACGGCTCTATACTTATCACTTTTCCTCGTCCTACGACACAGTTACAGAGATTAACAGTAGTTGCCAAAATGTATGATAAACAGTAATATGTAAATTGAAACCTTGTTATATTGTCATCATTTGTCTACCAACATTTTTCGCATTATAAACAGTTTAGTGAATATGCACTTGGGGAGACATATAAATGAATTGTTAACCCATTCACCCCTACATATTTAAACTGGACTTGCCCAGTCTTTGATTTGGTAAAGTTCAAATGTGACTTTAGGGGTAAATGAGGTGCCAAATGAAAAGAGGGATATTACATAGAGGTTTGAGTGTATGTGTATATCCTGGGAATAATTTTCTACACAACGAAAGAAATTTTGCGACGCGAAGTAAACAAAGTGTTTGGATAGTCGAGTTAATGATGTACAGTAAATCTCGCTTCCATGTCATCAGTTTGTTTGTCAACTTGTTAATTGTAAGGTATTTCAGTTTCCCTTTATTTAACAATCGTCAAACCCCTTTATTTAACAATTCCCTTATACATCTCTCTAACTATATTGTTGAACCCCTTTATTTTACAATTCCCTTATACATCCCTCTAACTACATTGTCGAACCCCTTTGTTTTACAATTCCCTTATACACCTCTCTAACTATAGTGTGGAACCCCCTTATTTTACAATTCCCTTATACACCTCTCTAACTATAGTGTGGAACCCCCTTATTTTACAATTCCCTCATACATCTCTCTAACTATAGTGTGGAACCCCCTTATTTTACAATTCCCTCATACATCTCTCTAACTACATTGTCGAACCCCTTTATTTTACAATTCCGTTATACATCTCTCTAACTACATTGTCGAACCCCTTTATTTTCCATCCTCACACTCTGTGTAGACTATTGTTGACAATATCAAGAGATTTCACTATGATGTTATGTCAACATTAACAGTTCAAATGCGTTATTATGAAGAGTGTACTTAAAAAGGTCAACAGATATCCTTTTAAATTTGTTGGATAGAAATTGTGAATTTACATACTTTGAGAGTGTGTTCATTTATAAATTTATTTTATATTAAATATGTGCAAGTGTAAGATAAAAAAAATCAAAATTATATGGGGAAAAAGAAGATAAGAACTGTAAATAATAACAGAGATTAATAGTTTTCACATGACTGTCAGTTGTATCTGATATCACTTAAGATTACTGTGTACTATTTAAGGGAACTGTACTATTTTGGGGTACTGTGTACTATTTTAGAGCACTTTGTACTATTTTAGGGTACTGGGTACTATTTCAGGGTATTGTTTACTAATTAAAGGTACTGTGTTCTATTTCAGGGTACTGGGTACTATTTAAGGGTATTGTGTACTATTTCAGGGTACAGTGTACTATTTAAGGGTACAGTGTACTATTTAAGGGCATATTTTATTATTTTAGGGTACTGGGTACTATTTAAGGGTATTGTTTAGTATTTAAAGGTACTGGGTACTATTAAAGGGCACTGTGTACTATTTTAGGGTACTGGGTACTATTTAAGGTTATTGTGTACTATTTAAAGGTACTGTGTTCTATTTTAGGGTACTGGGTACTATTTAAGGGTATTGTGTACTATTTAAAGGTTCTGTGTATTGATTAAGGGTACAGTGTACCAATTAAAGGTAATGTGTACTACTTAAGGGAATCTGGTACTATTTTAGGGTACCGTGTACTATTTAAGGGTACAGTGTACTATTTAAGGGCATACTTTACTATTTAAGGGTACTGTGTATTATTTAAAGGCACTGTGTACTATTTAAGGGAACTGTGTACTATTTAAAGGTATTGTGTACTATTTAAGGGTACTGTGTACTATTTAAGGGTACTGTGTACTATTTAAAGGCACTGTGTACTATTTAAGGGTACTGTGTACTATTTAAAGGCACTGTGTACTATTTAACGGTACTGTATACTATTTAAAGGCACTATGTACTAATTAAAGGTACCGTGTTCTATTTATTGGTACCATGTACTAATAATGGGAACTTTGTACTATTTATTGGTACCATGTACTAATAATGGGAACTTTGTACTATTTAAGGGTACTGTGTACTATTTAAGGTTACTTTGTTGTCTATTTAAGGGTTAGGGAAACCATAAAGTAGTTAGTGCTGTGTACTATATGTAGAAGTATTATGTGCATACATGTAACATTGCCAGTTTACATTTGGAAAATGTATTTTTGTACGAGTATATCTAAGTCTATTTACACTAAGAAAAGTTGCTTATATATTATGTATATAATATGATCTACTGTATGTCCCAGTCTAAGGCTGCATGTTGTATATGCTACACCCAACAGACATTATATATATGCCTATCATTGACGTTAGAGTTACCTCCCCTGCAATGTTTCTGATTATATAATAGTTATAAGAATTACATGTACCTGACTATTATCAATTACTGTGATTCACTTTTATTTAGTGTGAAACTCTTCTGGATAGAAGGTACATATCATAGTAAGGTAGCATATATCCTTAATATCTGATTGTAATTTGTAATGGACAAATGTCCTTGAAATAAGGCAAGTCGTTATCAGTGAGGTAATATATACGTCTCTAATGATACAGTATGCAATATATAAGTCTCTAATGATACAGTATGTAATATATACGTCTCTGATGATACAGTATGTAATATATACGTCTCTAATGATACAGTATGTAATATATACGTCTCTGATGATACAGTATGTAATATATACGTCTCTAGTGATACAGTATGTAATATATACGTCTCTAGTGATACAGTATGTAATATATACGTCTCTAGTGATACAGTATGTAATATATACGTCTCTAGTGATACAGTATGTAATATATACGTCTCTAGTGATACAGTATGTAATATATACGTCTCTAGTGATACAGTATGTAATATATACGTCTCTAGTGATACAGTATGTAATATATACGTCTCTAGTGATACAGTATGTAATATATACGTCTCTAGTGATACAGTATGTAATATATACGTCTCTAGTGATACAGTATGTAATATATACGTCTCTAGTGATACAGTATGTAATATATACGTCTCTAGTGATACAGTATGTAATATATACGTCTCTAATGATACAGTATGTAATATATACGTCTCTAATGATACAGTATGTAATATATACGTCTCTAATGATACAGTATGTAATATATACGTCTCTGATGATACAGTATGTAATATATACGTCTCTAATGATACAGTATGTAATATATACGTCTCTAATGATACAGTATGTAATATATACGTCTCTAATGATACAGTATGTAATATATACGTCTCTAATGATACAGTATGTAATATATACGTCTCTAATGATACAGTATGTAATATATACGTCTCTAATGATACAGTATGTAATATATACGTCTCTAATGATACAGTATGTAATATATACGTCTCTAATGATACAGTATGTAATATATACGTCTCTAATGATACAGTATGTAATATATACGTCTCTAATGATACAGTATGTAATATATACGTCTCTAATGATACAGTATGTAATATATACGTCTCTAATGATACAGTATGTAATATATACGTCTCTAATGATACAGTATGTAATATATACGTCTCTAATGATACAGTATGTAATATATACGTCTCTAATGATACAGTATGTAATATATACGTCTCTAATGATACAGTATGAAATATATACGTCTCTAATGATACAGTATGTAATATATACGTCTCTGATGATACAGTATGTAATATATACGTCTCTAATGATACAGTATGTAATATATACGTCTCTGATGATACAGTATGTAATATATACGTCTCTAATGATACAGTATGTAATATATACGTCTCTAATGATACAGTATGTAATATATACGTCTCTAATGATACAGTATGTAATATATACGTCTCTAATGATACAGTATGTAATATATACGTCTCTAATGATACAGTATGTAATATATACGTCTCTAATGATACAGTATGTAATATATACGTCTCTAATGATACAGTATGTAATATATACGTCTCTAATGATACAGTATGTAATATATACGTCTCTAATGATACAGTATGTAATATATACGTCTCTAATGATACAGTATGTAATATATACGTCTCTAATGATACAGTATGTAATATATACGTCTCTAATGATACAGTATGTAATATATACGTCTCTAATGATACAGTATGTAATATATACGTCTCTAATGATACAGTATGTAATATATACGTCTCTAATGATACAGTATGTAATATATACGTCTCTAATGATACAGTATGAAATATATACGTCTCTAGTGATACAGTATGTAATATATACGTCTCTAGTGATACAGTATGTAATATATACGTCTCTAGTGATACAGTATGTAATATATACGTCTCTAGTGATACAGTATGTAATATATACGTCTCTAGTGATACAGTATGTAATATATACGTCTCTAGTGATACAGTATGTAATATATACGTCTCTAGTGATACAGTATGTAATATATACGTCTCTAGTGATACAGTATGTAATATATACGTCTCTAGTGATACAGTATGTAATATATACGTCTCTAGTGATACAGTATGTAATATATACGTCTCTAGTGATACAGTATGTAATATATACGTCTCTAGTGATACAGTATGTAATATATACGTCTCTAGTGATACAGTATGTAATATATACGTCTCTAGTGATACAGTATGTAATATATACGTCTCTAGTGATACAGTATGTAATATATACGTCTCTAATGATACAGTATGTAATATATACGTCTCTAATGATACAGTATGTAATATATACGTCTCTGATGATACAGTATGTAATATATACGTCTCTGATGATACAGTATGAAATATATACGTCTCTAATGATATGTAATATTCTGTGTACACTTCAAAATCTTGCCAAACTATCAGGCCCGTTTAACAAGTTTCAGTTGAGGAATATTCCAAAAACCGAGACCTGTATAATTTAGTTACAAACTTTATTTGTATGCATCTGTGAATCTCAAACACATTGAGGAATAAACTATTTTGATAGAAAGCTGTTCTTTTCTTGTTTGTTATTAGTTGTGTACCTGGACATTTCCGGGGATGGGGGGGGGGGGGCTATATAGTCATGTCCCGCCTCGTCCCAATCCATTCTCATGACTGCTGGACTGACTTCATTACTTAACTTATATTCATAAAAGTCTATGCTAAGGTCAGAGGTCAAGTATGAGGAAACATCATTCGTGTCTTACAGACGTTACAGGTTTCTACTATTATGCATATTTCACAGGTCTACATGTAGGTTATTGTCCTACCTGGGTCCTTACTTCAGGACAAGCAAACATTCAAATCTATGCGATTTAACCTAGAGGAGAGCATGAAAATCCTGTTTACTAGCTTACAGCTACGTGAGGGTGAGGGCGAGTATTGCTGAGAGACGGAGCCAATGTTTGAAAATAAATGCAGTATTATATCTGATCAGAATATTTTCTCATAGTTGCTTTATTATCCAGGTGAGTGATACAGGCCCTCTGAGCCTCTTGTTTAATTTTAGTATGCTTTGTCAGGAACTTAGTTAACTGTCAGCAGATCTAGAGATATAATTTTCCAGAATTTCCAACTTTATGCAATAACAAACATTTCAAAAACACAGTCCCTATCTGATACAACAATATCGAGGTATCCGCAACGATTGTTGCTCAGTGTTGTTATGGGAGATATGCGGCCCTTAACGGCTCTCCAATATCCCCAACAAACACTCCCTCGTCAAATCTGTGGTATGCACGTAAACCTTGCAGAAACCATGCTTACATTGTGGGGATATTTAAACTAATAAAATGGTATGCCTCTCTTTGAGAACCAATTTTTCGCTTACATATTGGACAAGGGCTGTTGGTGACAGGTATACGTGTGATATTTGAACGCTATGGTATAGAGACTGACGAACAGTTTTCTCTGTATGTTATGTTTAGTTACTTTAACTACAGCTGACCGAGATCATCCCAGGAACAATCTTAATCCCAGACCCCATGGAGACAGAGGGCTGGGACTAAACCGAGATAATACAAATATGTTATTGTTTTCTAATAAATGCAATAACTCCAACACTACGATACATTTTTAATTGACATTATTTAATTCAATAACAGATACTCTGTACATTCAAATGTATACAAAAATAGTAAATGGTAATATCACAGATGTAGCTTTATAATACATGACATGCTATGATTAACACCAAGCTGTGGAATCGAATATCACAGGGTTGTTTACAGATAACCTTCAGCTCGAGGTTGTGATCACATGAACCGGAGGATATATATGGATATAACCCGAGGTGTTCAGAGTAATATTACAGATTTTATATCAACTTTGGGTAAACATGCCACTCCAATGTTGGTATTTTACCTAACATCATTGGGGTGGCATTTTTGCCGACAGTTGATCTTAATCTGTAATATTACTCTGAACACCTCGGCTCAGGTTCAGATATAGCTAAAATCTCAGGTCCCTGTGGTACTGATGAGGTGAGAAAGACCGTTTGTTTTGATTCTTCATAGTTCTAGCCGATTTAGTGCTGTATTTCACACTCCTACACCATCAGCAGTTCACAATAATAACAGTGATTTTCTTGTTTGCCATTAAACGAATAGATACAAACAAAATTGATATGTTCGTTGTCTGCAGCCGTCTTTCACTGCTCTGGTAAAAGAAGGTCAAGGTCACGGTCACCGGAAGTGATTTCCTCCACGTTACATGTCGTCTTTATCCACCATGAGAAATGTGACGTCGGGTTCCGGTTCTGGTACAATAACTGCCCGAACACGTGACATCCGGATGGGTCTCTGAGAACGACAGTAGCTATAGGTCACCGACATATTTATATATACACTGCAGTTTTAATACTACATAAGGCAACGAAGAACTATGCTTATCAGTTTCGAAATAGTTTGAAAACCCACTATGTTGCAGTTTCTGTATGACCAGAATTGAACTAATTATATAAGCTGCATGGCAGTTTCAAATAGCTATACAAACACATTTTTTACTGTAAATATCCCATAGAGTGCTTTGTCTTTTGTGCATGCAGTTTTGTATAGACACATGATAACATATTTACATGATGGCATGTATAGTTTGTGGCATGAAAATATATTTCAAATTAAGATTTTGTGAGATATTAGATATATTCAGTAAATAACTACTAGAGGGTTTACCTCTGTATGATGTCTGTTTGTAGCATCATAAATTGAGAGTACATCTCTTTCGAAAGATGCTTGCCATTTTGTTAGATATATTTCGCATTTTAACGACGTGCTTGACTATACAATATATATAAAGTTTAAAGCCGAAAGGTAAAATATGTTTAATTGCACACTAGAATGACTTGTCTGAAATCGTATAAACTGTAAAACAGACCTACCCGTTTGTGTCGTTTGTTTTGCTGCCGATTGCTCTTCCACGTGCTTCCAAGAAGTTTCAGCGCCTTTTCCTAGAAAATAACAATACAGATGTGACCAACAGAACAAAGGGACGTCTGACAGTTTCAGACTGATAACAATAAAATCCAACAGAATGCAAAGTTTAAAAAAGATTAATTAAAGAAAACAAAAATATCAACCATGGCTCCGCCTCCATCTACGCAAATGTATACACAGAGTTCACTCACTGTAAGGAACGATTACTCTGTATAGAGGTCACGGTGTTAATTTGAACGAGCTGAAAAGGAGACGTATATTGACGTATCCAACCTTGATGTTTTGAAGAGAGGTGACGTTTTTTGATAGCCTAGTGTAGTCAGCCCGGCGTCGGCTCCCACCTTCCGAGGTTAAAGTTTTTTTTCAGACAGTGTTGGATCATCACATTCAATACATAGTTGTCTATTAAGAGGTTAAAGCATTCTTATCGAATGTAAGCAATGTGCCAGACCATATTTTCATATTCGAGGGGACAAAAGCAGCTTAATTGGACTTTGTTAAAGTTTTGAGGCAAGTTTATTTTTGTGAAGTGTTGGATAACCATTATCAATAGGCTGTTGTCTATAATAAGGTTGGATAATTCATATGGAGTGTAAGCAATGTACTGAATTATATTTCATTATTCTAGCGGCCAAAACTGGTTAGTTGGACTTGGTTAAAGTTTTTGGGCAATTTTTTTTGTGCAGTGTTGGATCGGTCACCATGATCAATACGCTGTTGACTATTTCACGTTGGCGGGTTATCTCTTCTTACATGTTGAGGTACAGCAAAACCTTTGTTATATTACCATCATTTGTTCAAAGAAATGTTGGCCTTATAAATGGGTTTGGCGATAAATTGAGTCAAATGTATAAGGCATTATTAAGAAAAACATAATTAATGGACCTGAAAATGTGTTGGCGGTAAGCGAGGTGGTAAATGAAATGACGGGCATTATATCAAGGTTTTACTGTACATTTGTTTCTATTGATTTTTGCTATATCTTACAACATATATCACCAATAGGCGAGCTATGCTGTTTTCCAACATCTCTTGTTTTTTAGGTTATATTATCTAAGACCAGTTTTATATGGGTTTTTTTGGCAAAGATTCATCCTGTCTAAACATCACTTTTAATCCTAAAAAACAAAAATAACTGCCGTATGATCGTAAAAATCCCAACAACACAATACCAGCTCTTTCTAAAATATAGATTACGTATACTCAGAACAACATAGCCTGTCGGGTTGATCTTTACGTGGACTAGTCATATCGGACTTTTACATTTAGGTATGTCCGCATCCGTTCCTTGTTCGTCGTATTGGTGTTTTACGTCCTATTGGCAACTATGGTCATTTCAGGACGTGCCAGGTTTTGGTGGTGTAGGAAAGCAGGTGTTCCCGGAGGAAAAACACCGACCTATGGCCAGTACCTGGCGTCTGTAATTAAAACGGCACAGGACGTTAAGCCGGCGATCATCATGGTTTACCTTGATACGTACCTCGTATTTCACTTCCTTTGCTCTCACTTCTTTTTGTCTCAGTAAATACTGGAAAAAGGCAGAAAATTGTTGATTAATTTGTAAAATACTATCCATCATATGTCGCTGTTTTCACGATTACCGACGTCAGAGTAGTAAAATCTTACTTTTATTTTTTCTAAGTATACAGACAAACGGTTTATTTATCCTTCCCAAAACAAACTTGTCTTATCTTTTACTGCAGAGCAAATGTAAACATTTAGACTATAGTTGAAAGTTTATCAATGCGATACCAAAAGCGTATACCTTTCATAGTGGTATGCATCTTTTTTTATTTGAACCCCCGGACATACCTGTACAGTGTGGAATTCCCCGTATATACCTGTACAGCAAGGAATCCCCGAACATACATGGACAGTGAGGAATTCCCCGTACATACCAGTACAGTGAGGATTTTCCCGTACATACATGTACAGCAACGAATCCCCGCACATACCTGTACAGTGATGAATCCCCCGTACATACATTTACAGTGAGGAATCCCCCGTACATACATGTACAGTGAGGAATCCCCCGTACATACCTGTACAGCGAGGAAATATCTGTACATACCTGTACAGTAAGGAATCCCCCGTACATACATTTACAGCGAGGAAATATCTGCACATACCTATACAGTGAGGAATCCCCCGTACATACATGTACAGTGAGGAATCCCCCGCACATACATATACAGCGAGGAAATAGCTGTACATACCTGTACAGTGAGGAATTCCCCTACATACCTGTACAGTGAGGAATTCCCGTACATACCTGTACAGTGAGGAATCCCCCGTACATACATGTACAGCGAGGAAATATCTGTACAAAACTGTACAGTGAGGAATCCCCCGTACATACCTGTACAGTGAGGAATCCCCCGTACATACATGTACAGTGAGGAATCCCCCGTACATACCTGTACAGCGAGGAAATATCTGTACATACCTGTACAGTGAGGAATCCCCCGCACATACCTGTACAGCGAGGAAATATCTGTACATACCTGTACAGTGAGGAATCCCCCGTACATACATGTACAGTGAGGAATCCCCCGTACATACATATACAGCGAGGAAATACCTGTACATACCTGTACAGTGAGGAATCCCCCGTACATACATGTACAGCGAGGAAATATATGTACATACATACCTGTACAGCTATGAATCCCCCGTACATGGTGTGGAAAAGGATGAAGACGATGACGAATGACATGAACGCCCAGAAGTCCAATAAAGCACCAAGTGTGACGTCATAGGTAAATCTCGAGATGACTGCGTGCCATATACAAACTACGTATGTAAACAGCAATCCAAATAAAACGTATCTGTCCTGTAAGTAAAATCCAACCATTGCTTATAAACAGATTTACTCATGTGTGAAAGCTATGTCAAATGTTAAACTCTAATTTATTACAGCTACTTTGTTGTGTTTTTAGTTTCCTTGATTTCATAGGTAGTCTTCATCAAAGAATTCATAGGTCCACGAAGTAATTACAAGTTTGTTATGAAGCAATTCTCTGTTAAGGTGGGAACTCGTTGTCGGGAAATGTAGGCCTCACAAAAATATTTGATTACACAGTAATAGGGCTTTGCAGTTTAGAAAGCAATTTCGTGTGTCAATTTGGTCAACTGATGGTGGTAAAGACTTCTAGCTATAGGAAGTCAAGAAATATAATTTTTCTACTACAAAACATCACCTATCACCTGAACTATAGAAACGTATATTTCGTTTTTAAAAAAAGTAAATGTGTGTAGAAAAGTTCATATACAGGTATATACGTGATATACGCTTTCTATGCGAATAGTTTGTGGGTTGTGTTATATACAACGTTTATTTGCGCAGTATGCAACTGGTTTGTGATCTGTACGTACACATTTGTTTTTGTATATGCAGTACGTAATATCTTTGTGTATAGTACGTACGGGCTTACGAGAATTACCTACCAGGTGTGTGTAGTAAGAGATCTTGGGAATGTTGGCACTCGCTACGGACTTAAAAGTCACACTGGTCAACATGAGTGTGATGGACAGCTGGAGACGATTCTGAGGCAGTGACCGGTCCACGGCGAACGTCGCCAGCGAAATCGAGCTGATCAAAGTCTGTAAGATAGGAAAGAAAGTGTATAGTCTATAAACCTGCTGCGCCATCTCCACAATTCCACAGAGGTGTGTTTTCTTACGTTTTCTGCATCCATGAAATATGACAAAACTAATGCTCCGTATGCGCCACCTTTCGATGATACAAGAAGACTAGTTTGATCGTTTGATGTACGAGGCACGGTCGTCTAGTTTTAGGACGTCGGGCTCGTGACCGAAGGGTTGCTAGTTAGAGTTACGGCATGGCACGGCACTGTGTTGTATATTTGAGCAAGATACTTTACTCCGTTTGTTCCAGTCTACTCGGCTGAAAATGAGTACGTGGTTGTGCAGTGCTAGAATTGTTGAATGCTAGCTGTGTGCGCCGAAATGGCAGCACCGGCTGTATGCTCCCCATGGAGTTGAGAAGATAATGGCTAGTTGCAAAGGCCCTATAACCACGGATAATGATTTGTGAACCGCTTTGAGACGAACTTTGACGTATGTTCTGATAAGGCGGTATATAAGAACATCATAGTATTATTTATTATAATGTACATTAAAAGAATCGTGCGGCGTTGTAACGGTAGAATTGACTGTCTTTGAAACAGTGTGTCCTTTCCTTATATCTTTAAATAACATGTATCAGCCTAGCAATTGGTCAGTGTCTTAACCTGCAACCAATTAAATAGCTAGCTGCCTGCCTTCGATTTTGTCAAGTAATATTTCATAGGTGCAGAAAACGTAGGTTAGCGCAACCCCTTGAACTTCCAGGATGTTGCTGCTCTGTTGCGATAGATGTATATACTTGTACGTGTATGCAGATGTTACAGTCTGTGTTTTAACGACATGAGTCGAGTCCAAATTTTATCTGAAACACTTTTTAACAAGGACGAAAGTTGAGATCAACACTCATGGTCAAATGTATAAGTTAATGATCCGACGTCAAATACCAGAAGCTGCATATGTAGCCGACTAAAGTTGACTGGCGTTACCCGTCTATGAACCGTGATAAGGCGACATGTATAATGTCAGCAGCTGATGACTAGAACATTATCATTACATCGAAATGTTAAATAATGACTGTCAAAATTTAATAGACTGGTGTTAGTTAAACCAGATGAAAACAAACCCTGATAAATTCCAGGCCATTTGTATAGGGAAACGTTCGGTAGATGCTATACAGTCTTTTAGTATTGGCGAAAACGATATTGTTCCTGACAGTGTGGTCAAACTTTTAGGTGTGCACTTGGATTAATTTTTAAAATTTGAAGCTCATATCTCTGAAATTTGTAGGAAAGCCTCAAGGCAATTGTCCATTTTAATGCGAATTGGGAGTTTTTTAACCAAACAAGGTACACTTGTAATTTATAATTCTTTTATTGTTTCAGATTTTAACTACTGTCCTTTAGTCTGGCACTCTTGTTCCACGAAGAGTGTCAGAAAGCTAGAAAAGATACAAAGAAGAGCTTTAATGTTTATACATAATGATCACAATTCATCCTTACTCAGTATTACCAACAGCGACAGGCTTCATGTAAGACGTCTGAAGGAAATGGTTTGTGAGGTTTTTAAAATTATAAACAAAATTTCTCCTGAATATATTCATAATCTTGTAAATATTAAGATGTCTAATTATGACTTCAGGAACGAAAATACTGCAGAGGTGCCCAGGGTCAACACAGTGAAGTATGGACATAAATCGTTTGCTTTTGAGGCCGCCCGGGTGTGGAACAGTCTCCCAAATGACTTCCGAAAAGTTGAAAAAATCAAAGAATTCAGGAGGCTGGTCCATTCCTGGGATGGCCCCATCTGCCTTTGCAATATCTGCAAAGAGTGATACTTCATACTGTGCCCTGGTTACCTCTGCCACCGGACATTTTGGATTATGTGATACTTTTATTGTCTTATTTCATTTCTGATATGATTTAATTATATTCTATATTTTTGCAGCATCTTATTGGTATTTTACTCTAAAATATATTTTTCTACAAAACTGAAATTGATTTCTGTATAATAGTGACTATATTCTGTCAATTTTTATTCTTTGCTATATTAGCATGTATGTATATTCCACTTCATAGTGTATTCATTCACTATTAACTATGTCTTTTATTTACTTATTATGAATACTACTTACCTGTGATCAAATTTAATGCTTTTCTTATATTAACACTATTTTTAAATATATCTATTCTTTTCTATATTTATTGTTCCAAAAGGGTCATATCCCGGGGGCATTTGTAGGTAGGGGAGTCTCAATCACTTAGAAAACCTGGGATATGGATACTTTCTTTTTCTGTGATGATTATTACTGTTTTTTATTAATATATGCGATTATCTCCCTTTACTTGTAATATAATATGTTATTGTTATTTTACATATGTTTATCGCAATAATAGCTCTCAAGAGCTAATGTTCCTTGTTTACCTGTATGCGACGTTAAATAAAGTTACTTGTATCTTGTATCAAAAGTGAAACATCAGTTTACCTTTAATTGGCGACAACACCTAGCGATGATCTGATGTCATGGTTCAAAGTTCGCCTACCATTATAAGGATAACATTCCAGGCAAAAAATCCTGCCCGCCGCACGGCACAACAGCCCACCACGAGCCACGGGAACTGGATGTGCTTCTTGGCAGAGAACTCTTTCGTCGACACCTGGTGAAGGGCCAATAAAACACTGGATTACACGTTAGTGACATTACATCAATAACACTAACCGACGTCATGTCTCCTCTAACGACGTCTGATAACCTTTAACGTTACCAATACAATACAGGGAATATAACATTAATCAAGATAACGACACAATCTCGTCGCACTCATTGACCTTTCTTTCTATACCACCATGAATTTTACTTTGTTTAGTTTTGAAGGTTTCACGTCCTATAAACGGCTGGTGTTCAGTAAGTTTACACGTTTTGTGGGTTTAGGTGGATTTTCAACAAATATGCCCTCCACAATGATGAAATATACGTACATACATACACAGCGATAAATACCGTGCATACTTGTACAGCGAGGAAAACAGTACAAAATATTAGGTCCCTATGTCCCGTTGCGTTATTTCACTGAAATACAGGCACACAACATAGGTATTCGAAGCCAACACTTTCCACATAGAAGGGACTGATAAAGAACTACGTATATCTCCCCTCCCCCACCCCACATACGGGACTTACCTCCTGGACGGACTCGACATAGTCGTATAAGAACCACTCCTGCTCGTCCACGAAGCACGTGACGTTGATGGCGCTGATTTCTTTGTTGTCCTCGTGAATAGCAACCTTACTATCCGGAAGCTCTGACGTGATCTGCAGGCTCAGGCTCTGGGGTCAGAACGAGACTTAATATTAGTGGACATTTTATTTTTGACGCAGAAGGGGGCACTCAAAGCAATGACTCAGTGGCTATACATTGCCAGCGAAAGCAGTTTCCCCAAACCCCGACGGATAAATTCATGCTTAAAACTCAACAAATTCAGCGTATTAAAACGCTTCATTTTAAAGTGCCGTCTCCCTGAAATGTCATAGCCTGAGCTCTCCATTTGACATCATACTGACGACTGGCTAACAAGTTCTCACCGGTACGGAACGTTTAACATGGATCAGTTAGACTTTGTCAGGGGAGGGAACTAATTTACACCTGAAATTTCATAATGAACTATTCCAACCTTTCGATTAGAGAGTTTAAATGTGTCTTTACGGGTGAAAGAGTCAATCCATAAACTATAAAGTGACAGAAATAATGGACTCCCGGTCAGAACGAGGCAAAATGCCCGTATGTGACTGCGATTGCCAATGATGAATGGGACGATGTAGAGAGATAAGATGATAAGACATCGTTGATGATCCAGTAAAGGTATTCTGGACTATGGGTATATTTGTCTGTACACAAATACAATGTAACAAAATAGTCCACCCAACAGCTCCCACCCAGACATCTAACATTTTACCACATACGATGTATAATACAAACGCCAGCTCCATTCAGTCTACCTGGTAATCGAAGGGGAAATCCATCAGTTCTAGTTTCTCCGAGAAATGTCCCTTAATGCGACGTTTCTCCACCACGTACGCCGCGCCTCCCTTGTCGTGGACAAGCTCCCGCCACGTGCGGTCTTTGGACGCATCCATGACGTTGTGGACGAGGAGGCGGGGACACCAAAACTGGGACAGGTCCTTTTCCGACACCTGACATACATACAAAGGGTTACCAGGGGTTACAGTGGAGAGGATCCGGCTACATCAAACTGTCTTGTTATCTTAATCACATACACATTGGCGTCAGTTTTAAGTTAGTGACGTCTTCCTAGTTATTATAAGCAAATAAAAAATAAATGTCACTGGGCTCAAAATTAGCATTTTAATATGATATACACAAACATGCTATATTTCTTCACAAAGTAGCAAAAAAGGAATATTAAAATTAATTTGACGTAAAGTAGATTCAGGGTTTTATAATAAAAACAATCTGGAAAATATGAGCCTTAACATTGTTACTTCTATTTCATTTGTGTTTAAAGTAAAGAGTATACGTCACCTAACACAATAAACCTGTTATTAATTCATTGTAAAAAAGTACCTACCGCTATACACTGTGCATTTCGAATTCGTGTTATTGATAAAAGTATACGCTTATTTATGCTTATTTTGTAGACATGTCACTTACATAGTAATGATCTTATATATTTGATTCTGGTACAATTGAGTTTGTACAAATGTATGCTACCTAAGTAACACACTATGTCAGTACTTTCTGCTGAGATGAGATTCATAAAGTGCCGTAACAGATTACATATGAGAAGTGTTTAACCTGTGTATCGCTCAGTTTGTTAGATGTATTACCACGTGTTGGTGTCCCTTACCGTTGTTGTTAGACCTCGCATCTCTTTATTGTTGCAGAGCTGTTTCATGTAACTAAGATTTATGTAACAAAATTAACTGTGGCTTTTATCAAGGGTATATCTAACCTTAAATCTTCTTTGAAAATCTTTTCATTAAACCCATTAACAATTTCGCGAAAAAAAATAATATCAGCATTGTTGTGTACCTTCCAAATCGTCCTTAACTAACAAGTAATTTGTTTACAAACATGTTTGACAGATTTCAAAGGTTGAAACTCTTTTATAAAGAAGATAGTATAATTGTTATGTAGCATGTAACTTTAATGTAGGTAGCCATGGTGTCACATCACACAACTTTACATGAAGTACGGCCCTGGGCAATTGTATGTTTACAACAAGTAGACCTGTGAAGCTACTTTGATTTCTTTAGCTAAAATTGCAGCCATTAGTTTCATTTTAGAAAATAGTTTCCCATTTGATACTTATTAGTTTTCGTTATCATCATTTTGGAAACTATAATAAGTAAAGAAATAAAACGTAGTCTAACAATAATGTATCATTACTTTAGTACGTCTATTCTACCATCCTGTTGTGTCTGTCTTACCGTTCTGTTGTGTTTGTCTTACTATCCTGTCGTGTTTGTCTGACTGTCATGTTGCGTCTGCTTTAACGTCCTGTTGCGTCTGTCTTACCGCACTGTTGCATCTGTCTTACCGTCCTATTGTGTTTGTCTTAACGTTCTAATGCGTCTGGCTTACTGTCCTGTTGTGTCTGTCTTACCGTCCTGTTGTGTCTGTCTTACCGTCCTGTTGCGTCTGTCTTACCGTCCTGTTGCGTCTGTCTTACCGTCGTGTTGTCCAGTTGAGACTCCCGCCATCTTGCCTGTATGAAAACATCTGCTGCGAAGTTCTCTTTGATCGTGTCTATCTCGCCCACCTTGAGGAACACCACCTTCACATACACATGTTTCTGTGAATACAAATCAGCAAATGGATATAAATATTATGTTATTCACTTGTGTTTACAATAAATGTGTGTTCTATACAACAGTGAAGCGACTACATGCTGTACATTCATGTTTTGCAAAGACTTAATTAATTTTCACTTAATTAGTGGTCTGACCTTACCACTTCGTATTCGATGCCCTCCTGTGTTATCTAATGTGTAAGCTGTTATGATAACTGCTGTGTTAGCTGTTATGAAAACTTCTGTGTAAGCTTTTATGATAACTGCTGTGTAAGCTTTTATGATAACTACTGTGTAAGCTGTTATGATAACTCCTGTGTAAGCTGTTCTGCTAATTTCTGTGTAAGCCCTCCACGGTAGCTTCCAGGGTAATTTCTACGTGACCCTACCATGACAATTTCTGTGTAAGCTGTAATGTTAACTCCTGTGTAAGCTGTTATGATAATTTCTGTGTAAGCTGTTATGATAACTGCTGTGTAAGCTTTTATGATAACTACTGTGTAAGCTGTTATCATAACAGCTTACACAGTAGTTATCATAAAAGCTTACACAGCAGTTATGATAACTGCTATAAAAGCTTTTATGATAACTTCTGTGTAAGCTGTTGTGATAACTTCTGTGTAAGCTGTTACGATAACTTCTGTGTAAGCTGTAATGTTAACTCCGGTGTAAGCTGTTATGATAACTCCTGTGTAAGCTGTTATGATAACTTATGTGTAAGCTGTTATGATAACTTCTGTGTAAGCTGTTATGATAACTTCTGTGTAAGCTGTTATGATAACTTCTGTGTAAGCTTTAATGATAACTGCTGTGTAAGCTTTTATGATAACTGCTGTGTAAGCTGTTATGATAACTTCTGTGTAAGCTTTTATGATGACTGCTGTGTAAGCTGTTATGATAACTTCTGTGAAAGCTTTTATGATAACTGCTGTGTAAGCTGTTATGATAACTGTTGTGTAAGCTATTATGATAACATTTGTGTTAGCTTTTATGATAACTACTGTGTAAGCTTTTATAATAACTTCCATCTAAGTTTTTATGATAACTTCTGTGTAAGTTGTTATGATAACTTCTGTGTAAGCTTTTATGATAACTGCTGTGTAAGATGTTATGATAACTTCTGTGTAAGCTGTTATGATAACTTCTGTGTAAGCTGTTGTGATAACTGCTGTGTTAGCTGTTATGAAAACTTCTGTGTAAGCTTTTATGCTAACTTCTGTGTAAGCTGTTATGCTAACTTCTGTGTAAGCTTTTATGATAACTGCTTTGTAAGCTGTTATGAAAACTTCTGTGTAATCTGTAATGATAACTGTTGTGTAAGTTGTTATGATAATTGTTGTGTAAGCTGTTATGATAACTGTTATGTTAGCTGTTATGATAACTTCTTTGTAAGTTGTTATGATAACTTCTGTGTAAGCTTTTATGATAACTGCTTTGTAAGCTGTTATGAAAACTTCTGTGTAATCTGTAATGATAACTGTTGTGTAAGTTGTTATGATAATTGTTGTGTAAGCTGTTATGATAACTGTTATGTAAGCTGTTATGATAACTTCTTTGTAAGTTGTTATGATAACTGCTGTGTCAGGTTTCATGATAACTGCTGTGTCAGGTTTCATGAAAACTTCTATGTAAGTTGTTTTGATAACTTCTATGTCAGGTTTCATGATAACTTCTATGTAAGCTGTTATGATAACTGTTATGTAAGCTGTTATGCTAACTTTTGTGTAAGTTTTTAAAATAACTTCTATGTCAGGTTTCATGATAACTTCTATGTAAGCTTTCCATCAAACATTTTAGATGTAACTATCATTTGTGTGTAATTCATCTATGGTAATATCAGTGTACCAGTTTAACTTATGCGTAAGCCTTCAATGAAGGCTACCATGCCAATTTCTATGTAAGCCCTCCGCGGTAACTTCCATGATAATTTCTACGTGACCCTACCATGACAATTTCTGTGTAAGCCCTCCACGGTAACTTCCATGATAATTTCTATGTGACCCTACCATGCCAATTTCTGTGTAAGCCCTCTACGGTAGCTTCCAGGATAATTTCTACGTGACCCTACCATGACAATTTCTGTGTAAGCCCTCCACGGTAGCTTCCAGGGTAATTTCTACGTGACCCTACCATGTCAATTTCTATGTAAGCCCTCCACGGTAACTTCCATGATAATTTCTACGTAACCCTACCATAACAATTTCTATGTAAGCCCTCCACGATAACTTCCATGATAATTTCTACGTGACCCTACCATGACAATTTCTATGTAATCCCTCCACGATAACTTCCAGGATAATTTCTACGTGACCCTACCATGACATTTGCTATGTAAGCCCCTATGATGTCCCACACGGATTGGTTTACAGACAACGAACAAAACTGTCAAGTTAAAGTTTGATGGTAGCTATAAATTCCATGTGTGCCATGTCGGGAAAGCGGTGTCGTTGATTTCTCTTTGATCTTCAAAAGTTCGAGGAAAGAAACTTTTTTTAAATGTGCTCAAGATTCAAACCTTTAGCCATCCTTAAATGACCAAAGCTGTTGATAGGACATTAAACAATACTAAACCAAACCAAACCAATCTGTTGTAATAGCCAGTATCGCCACTGAAAACGAAGTACCGACAGTTCAATGTGACCGGGCTGACTGCTGTGATTGTTGCCTTCGGCGTGGTATTTCATTGAGATAGCACTATAAAGTCGACATCAGATCCGCGCTATCACAAGGAGGCAAGTACATCAACATACCCTGTCTCATACACACATGCACGCATCCACAACACACATGGAGGCACGTCATTAAATGTAGAACCCTATCAGGGGGGGGGTGTATGAAGACTATCAATTGTACTTGATCACAATGTCTTGCTGTGTCTGGGTACTGTGCCCCGATCGTCCAAGTGAGAGGCAGATAACTTATTTTCACAACCGTGGAGTGTATCGATGTATACGTATTGTGGTGGTATTAGTGTGGTCAATACGAACGGACCACAGGGTATTGTAAACGCTTGGCTGGAAGATAACCTGAGATGCACTAGAAGGGCTATTATCCCTATACTGTAAATGTACGTTTAAAACCCATGGGATTGACTATATCATGGTTTCTGTCAACTGCTGGAGACATTTTTGTCTCGTCATATTGGTTTTGTATCTGGCAAATACCGTATTTGACCTAATAAAGGCGCATGTCTTAATAAGGGCGCCCTACCCTTTTTCTGAAAAAAGGAAACGCAACAGTATACTAGTTCGTAACCAGTCATAGTTCTCTACTGTTACATAAACGCGACATTTTTGTAAAACCTGTCGATTGTAAAGCTTTTTGTCGATAGTGCCTAGTCCGTCTTTGCGTATTGCAGAGTTTTCTTCTCTTTTGAGCAGGTATTGATTGTTACGTCATTGGTTTGTGAGAGTAACGTCATCAATTTTTGAGAAAACGACGTAATTTTCCCACTCAAAACAATGACGTAACAATCAATTCTTGCTCACAAGAGAAGATAACTCTGCAATACGCAAAGACGGAATTGAACTTATTACAAAGAATCAATGTCCATAATATCCTGTTAGATATTAGGAAACGCATATTAGTAATGTATTTCTGAACTGTTTCCGATAGCATTAGGTCTTGTCAATGTGTGAGCAGGTACACGTATAATCAACCATTTATCTTTTACAAATTCAGTCACTTGCGTCTTCCCTCATTCAGTCATATTCCTACAAAGTGTCCGGGAACCCTGCGTGTTACAAGTATGTGTCAGACACTGTTTCATACAGAATAACTGTCAATTTGCTACATAACAACGCACAGCATAAGACGAGCGATATAAAGTTACAATATCATTGTAATAGCCACTACAATTATAGGAGAGTAGTTGGGTCGCAATGGATAACGCACTAGCCTTTCACTAAAACGGCAGGAGTTCGATTCTCCGATTGGATGTGAAAAGGTACTTGGGGTCACCTCTGAGACATCATGGGTTTTTCTCCGGTTACGCCCGGTTTCCTTCCACAAAAAGACCTACCGAGGGCTTACTGTCGGGCCAATAGAAGTGATCAATATTATTGAAGAAAACTTGTTTCATCAAAGTTGTAAAAAAAATAGATTTAATCTAGCTGAAACGAATAACCCCTAGAGAAATAACAGAAAGCCGGCCCGAACCGCTAGTATTCAGTCCCCTTTTGGTCAAACGTTGAAGAACTTTTTGATGTCAAAAAGTATCAATGGATTCAAAGCAAAATTAATATTCAAAACACATCAATCTGATATGTTTTAACAAAACATACAGCAGTGAATGATATAAGATTTTCTTGATTTTGTTGTTCATATGTTAAAATTTCCTTAATCACTAGTTAAGGTCATTAGAGTGTATTGATAAACGGAAACAGGCAGTACATCCCTAGTTGAATAACCAATGTAGGGAGACAGCATCACAATTTCCGCAAATTCTAATGTTTAATATTAAACTGATGAATATTGTATGTTTATTATTGACATAACAGTGTGTTCTCTCAATATTAAAGTATTTCAAAGCAATCCAGGCATTAATTCAGGGGTTTTTTTTATCAATGAGTCGCATGTGTCCATTTTTCTGTACTTCAGGAAACCGGCTACCTATTTCACTACTGTCAAGTTTTTCAAGAACGATAACTCTAACCTGCAATTACTATGAGTATATGGTTTTATTATAAAATGTCAATTTTTATATCGTGTATAGAGAATTAATTTTACACAATTTCAGCATTTATAAAATTGATATAGGCCTGTAATCATAAAACCGTTCTTATGCACGGATATCGTGTTCTAACCAATGTTCTTTTTAACTAATTTATAACTTAAGTATGTTAAACAATAAAAATGTAAAATCAAAACATTTAAACAGTTTTTGGCTTGAAGTATTTTGATTTTTTTCCTCACTTCATTGACAACATACAATTTTATCGATAATTATTAAACAAAACAAAAAAATGGCTTGAGAATAAAATCCATGTTTGAGCATTAGAACGGTTTTATAAATACGGGCCCTGGAGTTCGGATTATCGGACTACACCGTATACGTAACTACAATCCGAGCTGTTTGTTCCGTGTTCGGATTACCGAGACTACACCGTATAAGTAACTTCAACCGGACCTGATTGTTACTTGTCCGGATTACTGGACTACACCGTATAAGTAGCTACAATCCGAGCTGATTGTTTCGTGTCCGGATTACCGAACAGCACCGTATACGTAACTTCAACCGGACCTGATTGTTACTTGTCCGGATTACCAGACTACACCGTATAAGTAACTACAATCCGAGCTGATTGTTTCGTGTCCGAATTACCGAACTGCACCTGCACCGTATAAGTAACTTCAACCGGACCTGATTGTTACTTGTCCGGATTACCAGACTACACCGTAAAAGTCAATACAATCTGAGGTGATAGTTCCGTGGCCGGATTACCGGACTACACCGTATAAGTAACTACAATCAGGGGATTGTTACGTGTCCGGATTACCGGATTACAATTATTGCGCGTCTTACCTTTTTATTGTTGAGTGGTGGTAGTTGGGAGTCCATGTCAGCTGTTAATTCCCCGCGTTAGTGTGGTAATCCACGTCAATCCATAGTATCGACCCTCAGCTTTAACTCCACCTGTATATAAGTACACTGTATGTGTATTCTGTATAAAACCTGTACTTCAAGGCCCGTATTAATGAAACCGTTCTCATGCTCAGAGTGAAATTCTGCGCAGAAGCCAAAGTTCTTGTTTAAGTGATAAATATTAACAAATAGTATTTAAAAAGGCAACTTGTTAATGACTTTGACAAAGAGAATTAAAGACGATATCAAATTTTTAATATTTAAACCTTGCCTTTTAACCGTGTCAACAGATTGAAGAGGGTAACACAAAGAGTAATTTTGAGCACAGAACCCATGACCAGGATGAGAAGTGTTTCACGATTACGGGTCCTGGGCCCGTATTTATGAAACTGTTCTCATGCTCAAGTATGGATTCTGTGCTCAAACCAGCTTGCTTGTAACTCGCTTAAATCTTGTAAAACGGTAATAACGTCAAGCGCAAACATTTTAAACAGCTTTCTGCCAAATGTCTCTCCAGGATTCTTCTAAATCACAGACAACATGTGGTTCTTCATTTATTTATCTCCGGAACAAGAAATTGGGCTTGAGCACAGAATCGGAGTTCGAGCATGAGAACGGTTTCATGATTCGGGCCCAGGTCGTTCGGGCCCAGGTCGTTCGGCCTTAAGTATACGTACGTATTGTCATAATCTATGTACATTGCGTTTTTTCCGCGTTCAACAGACTGGTTTAAAGCTAAAGATATTGTTATATTTCTATAGTATTACTCAACTGATATTTTGAGTTCGACGTTTACCATGCTTTAATATATTGCATGTATACTATATATTGTTATCACGTGGTTGCTTCGTGAAATCCACCAGCGTCATATACATGTTCCATATAAACTTGGGTTATTCGATCTACTGTGACATCACAGACTTCCAGATGATATATTGACGTCACAATGGAGAAAACTGAGGAAGACCAGAATGAGATTGAAAATTGTTTTCGTAATTTTCATAGATCGTGCGTTAAAATGATCTCAAATTCGTTTCTATTTCATACGAGATTTGTAATTCTACGGCTTTTTAACGTTTTAGCTTGTTAACAGCCATTTAAAGTGATTCTTTTAGACTCGTTTCGTGAACCCAACAGAAAGGTCTTTTAAGATACTAACGGACAAAATGTACGTTATAAATGTGATAGTAAATAACAGTAGAACATCGTGTCAGTTTACGTAAACTTTTTCCTGTAAATCACAGTAGAACATCGTGTCAGTTTACGTAAACTTATTCCTGTAAATGACAGTAGAACATCGTGTCAGTTTACGTTAACTTATTCCTGTAAATGACAGTAGAACATCGTGTCAGTTTACGTAAACTTATTCCTGTAAATCACAGTAGAACATCGTGTTAGTTTACGTAAACCTATTCCTGTAAATCACAGTACTCACAATACGTAGTATTTCAGTGTCAGATCATTTTTATTGCTAAGTACCCTTTGTTTCTTAGCGCCTTCTTTGGCCAAACCTCACTTCAGGCTTTACTGTATATGTTGATGGTCAGCAGCTTATATTATTATTAGTTAAAGGCACATTGTAAATGAAACGAAAACCCAAATTACACTAATTTTGTCAAATAAACTTGATGTAGTTTTATTAATGTTAGAGGTTGGAAGGAAAATGGCGATTCCTGTATAATTATTTAGTCACTGGTTCGGTATTTGACTATTTTGTAGCATTTTGGTGTTGTATTAAATTAAATTAAACTTATGTCCTGATATGTTAAGTATTAAGAAAAGAAATATAATACTGTATTTACACCGGTTACAGCCTTACTTACAGGTGGTCCCAGTAGATCTCAGGGTTACATAATAACTGGAACCAATGCGTAGATAACAAAGTACACTCTGTTAAACCTGAACTCGGGGAATGGTATTCTAGGTACATGTATATTAATGTACGATAGAGGTGCCGAGTCGAGGTTGTCCTTGCCCTTTTATCGATGGGTCATTCATACATTAACCATAGTAACGTTGTTGACTGAAACGTGAAGGCCAGCCTCAATGCTACAAGGCCAGCCTCAATGCTACATGGCCAGCCTCAATGCTAAAAGGCCAGCCTCAATGCTACAAGGCCAGCCACAATGCTACATGGCCAGCCTCAATGCTACAAGGCCAACCTCAATGCTACAAGGCCAGCCTCAATGCTAAAAGACCAGCCTCAATGCTACAAGGCCAGCCTTAATGCTACATGACCAGCCTCAATGCTACAAGGCCAGCCTTAATGCTACATGACCAGCCTCAATGCTACAAGGACAGCCTCAATGCTACATGACCAGCCTCAATGCTACAAGGCCAGCCTTAATGCTACAAGGCCAGCCTCAATGTTACAAGGCCAGCCTCAATGCTACAAGGCCAGCCCCAATGCTACAAGGCCAGCCTCAATGTTGCATGGCCAGCCTCAATGCTACAAGGCTAGCCTCAACGCTACATGGCCAGCCTCAATGTTACAAGGCCAGCCTCAATGCTACAAGGCCAGCCCCAATGCTACATGGCCAGCCTCAATGCTAAAAGGCCAGCCTCAATGCTACAAGGCCAGCCCCAATGCTACAAGGCCAGCCTCAATGCTACATGCCCAGCCTCAATGCTACAAGGCCAGCCTCAACGTTACATGGCCAGCCTCAATGCTACAAGGCCACCCTCAATGCTACATGGCCAGCCTCAATGCTACAAGGCCACCCTCAATGCTACATGGCCAGCCTCAATGCTAAAAGGCCAGCCTCAATGCTACAAGGCCAGCCTAAATGCTACAAGGCCAGCCTCAATGTTACATGGCCAGCGTCAATGCTACAAGGCTAGCCTCAATGCTACAGGGCCAGCCTCAATGCTACATGGCCAGCATCAATGCTAAATGGCCAGCCTCAATGCTACAAGGCCAGCGTCAATGCTACATGGCCAGCCTCAATGCTATAAGGCCAGCCTCAATGCTACATGGCCAGCCCCAATGCTACAGGGCCAGCCTCAATGCTACAAGGCCAGCCTAAATGCTACAAGGCCAGCCTCAATGCTACAAGGCCAGCCTCAATGTTACATGGCCAGCCTCAATGCTACAAGGCTAGCCTCAATGCTACATGGCCAGCCTCAATGCTACATGACCAGCCTCAATGCATATGTAGCATGTCATCAACCATTTACAATAAAACACTCGTTTTTCGATTGTGTCGACCTTCAGTCACCTCGAGAAAATTTCTATAATAACATTAATTTACATCATATATCTTTTTTCGAAAAAAACCCTGTCTCTTCAATGTTAGGTTATCTGAAAGCTGTTGGTTTTTTGAATAAAATATGAGTCACCATAGCCACTTTCAATGGTCAAGTTGGCGTTTATTTTGTACCTTTAAGTTTGTTTGATGTTTTTATTTTGCAATTGCTTTTGTCGACAATTTGTTGGCCCTAATGACCTATCCTGTGTTGATGGACCGTTAAGCATTAAATAATAGTATACTAGTATCAATAGCATCTATACAACGAACGTTGAGAGTCTATCACTGACTTAAGACTTAGTCGTAATGAACGAAGATAAAATATAAAATTTCCTATAGAAACAGGAAGATGGAATAGAGACCATCGCGAGGAAAGGTTATGTCCCCTATGTAATAACTGTGTTGGGGACGAATACCACTATTTATACCGATGTACTAATTATTTATTATTATTATTATTGTATATAATATATCTGTTGTAACTTTTAGACAACTGTATATACCAAATTATTATTATGTCAACCCAACTTATATTAAAATGAAAGGAATGTTCTCAATATGTAACACGGTACTTTTAACACAAGTAACTATATTAATGAAGCTTCTTAATATCTGAAATATGTTAACTCCAAGAACTTTTAAAATAGGTTGTTATTATATATATTGTATCATGTGTCATATTATGTGTGAACTATGTCCATTAATGAATACTGTGTAATATCTGACCTGTCGTTACGCACGTACATGTATACAATTCTTGACACGCGGTGTATACCCAAGATTTTTTTTAAGATTTTTATTTCACTCAGACACACATAAATGTGTGTAACAAGAGGTCATGTATATATAACATAGTTAGAGTGCATGACAGGCAAACGTTCTATATCATAGCATAGTACATAATAATATATATACGTGTAGTTACATACAAATAATTCAGTGTTCAACGTATATAAAATGTCACTAGCAAAAAAGAAAAAAATATTATAAAATAGAGACACTATAGTATTTTTGTTAATTTTTGAACAAATAAGCTTACACTTTTGAACAATTTCATATTAAAAATTGTGAACATTCCTTTCATTATATGTTGGTTTGGACTTGTATAATAATAGGCCGGAATATGTTTTTCCCTTATTTTGACTAAAGCATTGTTATTACAAGTATATAAGTACACAGTACACAGACTGGGCGTTGTGTCGTGTTTGTTTACAGGTATAATACATTCCGTCAACAACCTCGGCTAACAAACGTGTTCCTGTTAAATAATGTTGACAAATATTGTATAAACTTATGTCACCGACAAGTCATTTTACAAGTCCTTCAGGAATATTCTGGTCTGAGAAACAAATTACTATTTAAAACGACAATCTGCTGGTCGCGTTTTGTTACAGGTATACGTTAATTAAATGTAGTAACCACTTATAAACACGAACTGATCTATCGGATACAACTTGTTCTCATTCCCTCCCCACTCAGATTAAGATTTTTTCATTTACCAAAAGCCCTTTAGACTTATATTTACATGTAGTACTCAACCACTACATCCACTCCATTAGTAAACAAATTTATCTCATTCCTTACATTTAAAAGCAACTTCCGCATTGTTATTAGATTTCAACGTTTAATGACTATATCCCAATAACGTTCCGAACCCGAGTAACAAAAAAACACACACATTGTTTAAGCCGTACATATATTATGCTTTTCAATTTCTGTCGTGTTTCGGTTCCCACGTGTACATTTTCCTTAATATCGTCATATGAATTTATAACATTCAAACGATCAAATTGAAATAATCAACGCTGCACAAATATGTGAAAGGTTAACATTCTCGGTTATATTTCTTTGTGTAAAACTTACCCGTTTATAGTAGACGAAACCACTTTAGGGTGATTTACTGGACATCGACTAATAATCCAAAAAAAATATCAATTCAATCCAGATAATATCCCAGCACTGGAATAAAACGAGGCCTCGCTCGAGGAATTCAAATCGATGCAAATGCGTCCCTGTAAAAACTAACACCGCGAGAAGTTTACCTGTACCGCTATCACTTGGGCATACCTGTATAACATACCTGTATACAAAGGGGTAGGTTTAATGGGTTGATTTCCCGCGGCCATAAGCAGCTCGGGATAGAAAATCTATCGATTTCTGAATCAATCAACTTAACCCTGAAACTCAGTCGTCATCAATGTGTATATATAACTGAATATTCAACACGCATTTAAGTGCGTACACGATACGTTTTCTTTCATTTTCTCCTGGACTTCGCTTTCTGTCAGATGTATTGAATATAGATAACCGAGTAACTCGATTCCTATAGGTTGTGTGGACGTGTTCTGATGTATGGATGTATACAAGCCATGTTTTACGGATTCAGATTGACCTGTAAAACTACGCTATATGTATGAGCTGTGATTTATTATACAGTATTAATACATAGTTACAACGACCTAATTTATCCCGGGTACTTGCTAATAACGACGTCATATCTGAGTGCACTGGAAAGGTCTGTGGATAACCCTTGTTATCGGTCATTGATTATTTTTCTGGTGTGCGTTAAATAAAATAACTTTTCTTATAGGGAATTTATAACTGTAATACCACGTGTTCGTAACAAGCGTTATTGCGTTGATCCCGATTACTGGAATCCGTGTTTTATCGAGTGTTCTAAGTTAAGTTAGCTTTAAACCCCGCAAGATAACGGACACCTGGGCACAGATGTTCAATGCATGGTAAGCTTGATATGAACTTTATCTAGTATGTATTTAAAAATAAGCGAAATTCGAAATTAAAATTTAATAGTATCGCATGAAAAAAAACCAATAATATCTCACGAAAACAACAAGAAATCGAATTATGTCAATTTTTAGAGGTTTCTATAAAATCGGATTAATCTTTTTTGCAGTAACGACTAGTTAACCTGACCAGGCTTTCAACAACCTGGGTCAGGACCCAATTACAGGTGGAAGTCTAGTTCTATTAACGGTAAATAAGCGTAGATTTTGATTCTTAACAGTAGATATTGTTGCTATTTTCTATATAGTCTTATCTTACACTGCAATATGATAAAAAATAGTTATAAATAGCATGAATATCGCAGAATGATTTTGGCAACAGTATACATATACGTATTTTTTAATAATCTTACTTTGCCAAGAAGCAGGTTAAGTATACCCCGATGCCACTATATAGACAGATTACAGACAGAAACACAAATACCTGTGGGTAATTGAAGCATTCCTAATGATATATTTTTTTTGATATATGATTAAAACAGATCTACTATCGATAGCAGAACGATAGTATAATGAGGAACTGTATTTGACTTAAAAATCGCGGACTTGAGCAAGTCTGATACTTAAGGGGGAAGGACCCACTATATTGAAGCACCAGTCGTTTTACATAACTACTTTACATTACAAAATACTGAACTGTTCATGTCCTAGTTGTTTAGTTTTTTACTATCTGTAAACACTTAACCTTCTGATAACCCCATACATACTAAATTACATACAACTCATGTCAGGTTAAACACTTAACTCATTCACCCCTGAGGATACATTTGAACTCTTCCAATTCATAGGTTGAAATAGTTCATTATGAAGTGTCAATGGTGAATGAGTTAAGCTACACGTCTAAACATACCACGGAATTACAATAGGTGATTAACACTGTATTAAGTTAATTACTACACTGTGAAACGTCAACAAAGTGTATACACAAATACACGTACTAAAACTGTATAGTGTATTATGTGAAGTCAATGATGTGTACAGCACAGGGACATGATACTTTGTTTCAGTATAGATAGTCAATGATGTGTACAGCACAGGGACATGGTACTTTGTTACAGTATAGATAGTCAATGATGTGTACAGCACAGGGACATGGTACTTTGTTACAGTTTAGATAGTTTGGACATACACTGTTGTGTTAAGTGTAATGTTAGACGTTGCGGGGTTAATATCCACTTTTCGTTAAATGTCACATGCCATTTTAATGTTTCGAACTTTCGCAGTCACACTGCCATTTTCCCTCGTTTTCTGCACGAAAGTCTTATTATTATACTGCGTCCCTGTGTATAACCACGCATACTTATTACCATACATGAAATCGTTGTATGTGACATATCTCTGTATACCATTGTTTGTTAAAGGTGTCGAGATAAAATAGAAAAGTTTGAAAGTTTGAACGTTTTCACAAAGTTTACGTAAGCTTCAATCGAGGGGATTTTCCGATCGTAGCACGTGAACTCGACACAGATTGCTTAGTTAACTATTTTGAAAACCTAGCAACAATAATGTTATGCTGAGCCGAACACCATAAGTGTCATTGTAAACATTAATAAAACAAACTAAAATAAAGGATAAAGGTGTAAATCTACACACACAGGTAAGTATTAAGAGAACTAATCATTGACCTTACTATCACAAGTACTGGTAAAAACCATCTTCACCGAAATAGTAAAAGACCATTGACAAATTGATTTATTTCAAGTCATATTGAATTTGTCGAACATGTCCTACATCTTATTCGCATCTAAATCTGATTTTCATTTAGCAATTTCGTTGCAAGTTAGAATTTTATGTACCTGGCTACACTAGGTTTAAAATAAGAATTCATTGACCACTCCTTTTACACAGATTCCAACAAGACCAGGGAACCATAGAAATATAATGTTATTAAATGTAGAGTTTCCGCAATGGGGTTGACACAAGTATGTTGTAAAACGTTTGTTTGTGACTGTATATTAAAAAACAAATGATAATCAATATCTTGAAGAACAGAATCACCAAATATGACTCTTTCCAATCAAGTTATTTTCAATACCATTCAACGTAAGTCGACTGTAGCTGCTATTTTTGCCCCAAATATAGATCCACCATTATGCAGCTTTCAAAATAAAGTTCAAACTGCAACAACAAAAGTCGGTATTGCCCGGGAGCAAGAAAAGAAGTTTTTCAACCAATCTATAGTTTACGGCAAGTACCCAAACGTAACGTTATGTTTCTGTCAAAACACCAATCCGTCTGATCTATACAAGCAGTTTTAGGTAGAGACATTCAAATGTTAACAGAGCTAGAAATCAACATTGTGATGTATGGATTCTAAATGTCTGTCGCTTATACGAATTATCATAAATTATATCGTGTGGCGAAATGGAGTTATGCTTTTTTAAAACTTACATGTACCGTGTAGGAACGATTTCTATCCAATTCGGCCTACTTCTTAGTTCGCCNTAGCAACAATAATGTTATGCTGAGCCGAACACCATAAGTGTCATTGTAAACATTAATAAAACAAACTAAAATAAAGGATAAAGGTGTAAATCTACACACACAGGTAAGTATTAAGAGAACTAATCATTGACCTTACTATCACAAGTACTGGTAAAAACCATCTTCACCGAAATAGTAAAAGACCATTGACAAATTGATTTATTTCAAGTCATATTGAATTTGTCGAACATGTCCTACATCTTATTCGCATCTAAATCTGATTTTCATTTAGCAATTTCGTTGCAAGTTAGAATTTTATGTACCTGGCTACACTAGGTTTAAAATAAGAATTCATTGACCACTCCTTTTACACAGATTCCAACAAGACCAGGGAACCATAGAAATATAATGTTATTAAATGTAGAGTTTCCGCAATGGGGTTGACACAAGTATGTTGTAAAACGTTTGTTTGTGACTGTATATTAAAAAACAAATGATAATCAATATCTTGAAGAACAGAATCACCAAATATGACTCTTTCCAATCAAGTTATTTTCAATACCATTCAACGTAAGTCGACTGTAGCTGCTATTTTTGCCCCAAATATAGATCCACCATTATGCAGCTTTCAAAATAAAGTTCAAACTGCAACAACAAAAGTCGGTATTGCCCGGGAGCAAGAAAAGAAGTTTTTCAACCAATCTATAGTTTACGGCAAGTACCCAAACGTAACGTTATGTTTCTGTCAAAACACCAATCCGTCTGATCTATACAAGCAGTTTTAGGTAGAGACATTCAAATGTTAACAGAGCTAGAAATCAACATTGTGATGTATGGATTCTAAATGTCTGTCGCTTATACGAATTATCATAAATTATATCGTGTGGCGAAATGGAGTTATGCTTTTTTAAAACTTACATGTACCGTGTAGGAACGATTTCTATCCAATTCGGCCTACTTCTTAGTTCGCCAATGTTTCAAAACCATGATTCAGAAGCAATATTTTGGCAAATCATAATGTACCTTAATGTCTTGAAATGCTATCAATATACATAACACAATATTAACGAAGAGGTACAGGTGTGGTTATATCACTTCAAACTTTACCAAGTGTACATATGTGTCCTGCTACCAAAAATTTTGCGAAACGGAGAAATCATTTTTGCTGTAGTTATTTTGATATTAAACCCGTAGAATGACTGGGCCGTCACTGACGTCTTTCACTTCTAATCGTCCATAATTAATTGCGAGCGTAAATTATCAGCTTAGACACGAAATATAAAAGCAGATTTAAAATGTGTTTTGTTTGCCAGTTCCATTACTTGACTTGCATGCAAGTGTGTGTCGGGTATAAAGTGTGTGTCGAGTATAAAGCGTGTGTCGAGTATAAAGTGTGTGTCGGGTATAAAGTGTGTGTCGAGTATAAAGTGTGTGTCGAGTATAAAGTGTGTGTCGGGTATAAAGTGTGTGTCGAGTATAAAGTGTTTCACGAGGTTCTTAGTTCTGTTGTTTATTTTGTAATAAAGAAGACAAATAATGTCTGTAATAGGCAAAATCAAATGCGCTATTGCTTGCAATCGCATTTACTCCGATTCATACTTAATACACCAGAACGCGAGATACTGATGTAATTCCTTTTTCACGTGACAACATCCGGGTTCAGAACTGTGTCGGGTTAATCCGGTTACTGTTTCTGTCCGACTTCACCCGGCGGTTACTTGACCATTTCTGTCCCAGGACCAGCACAGCCTTTTCCTGAATAAACAAACAGAACAGGTGAAGTTTTAAGACTAAGATAAAGACAGTCTAATGTTATACTGACGAACAAGATGCCCATTAACCAACCAGCTGTTAGGTAATGGATATCTTTAAATAGATAAACGGCAGAGTGTTCATGTACGTGTTAATACGTATAAAACATCTGAACGCTTTATTTATTTTACAACAATTATGAGACAAGTTTTTACATCTGATATAAATCACTCTTGTTGACCTGGATGTTATCGCGGGGGGGGGGGTCTTATATTAGTGTGGGAGGAAACCGGAGTACCCGGAGAAAACCCGCATATCGGGCAGGTGACCCCGGTCGCCTTGGTGAAACGCAAGTGCGCTATCCACTGCACCACCCGACCACAATGTATACAGTTCAGCAACGTAGACATCTCAAGTTAGTTTCCATATAATTTCAACATGTCAACTATGAAGTGGAATGCTGTGTAAATATACGAAATCGTTGTTGTCCTTGTGACCATTAGAGAAAATTATTCCCTTTAAAAGAATAGATAACATTGACTAGCATTTGTGAATATATTAACAGAGTAACATATTTAGCTGACGGTAATCTTACATACGGCTACGAATTATAGAAAAACGACACACTGTACATTTTGAATGCGCCATCGAACTAATAGTACCATCAAAAACGAGCGATAAACAATATAGATTGAATTTGGATGAAAACATTATTGAGATATGTCAAAGATATGCAAATAATGGACTCTTTTCTTAAATTCATTTATTGGTTATACTAACAGAGGTGCCCTCTTTGTCTCTCACACTATACTGTCCAGTGTCTTAGCTAAACTGTGCGAAGGGAGATAACTCTACAGATTCGCGAGTCCCCGAACTCAAATCGTTCAAAGGAAGAGAACTCAAACAGCACTAGCGGTTTACAGCTTTTTTATGAAAGTTTTCCTATATGCAGTTACCTCCCTTTTAACTTCCGTTAAGATTTAACTGTAAGAACTGGGCCAGGGCACGTCTGTCAACCAGCTAGCATAATTGGTTAAATTAGAGCGATACTTTTGCAGACGGAAGCTCAGGGATTGAATCCGGATCAAGCCCAGCGTTTTTTTACACTAACATCAACGTTGTTACTTTTTTCATAAAAGTCACGGAAAATATGGTTTTCTCTTCACAAGTGCTTTGTCAAAGCAATACTCATGCCGGAAAAAAACCAGTTTCCAATTCTTAGTACATTGAAACAGTTTAAATAGTGGCGGATTTTTCTCTCTTTTTTTGTGTGAAATAAGAGATCATTTTTAATTCAACACAGATAACTTGGACTCCCTTCCTTAACAAGTGAAACGAAATGAAAATTTTAATTTATATACCGGACAGTGCTGGTTCTTTATGTGGGAGGAAAACGGATAAAATATCGGGAGAAAGCCCACATCTTTATCTGGAAATGTCGTATTTTGTATTGGATATAATTACTGTGTTAACTCAACCAGCACGCGATCAGAACATACGTGTAACTTTCATTGACGTCCCGCAACCTCGGCGGTAACTAAACCGCAACAACAAATGTGACGTCTGACTCTGTGTTATATCAAATAAGGAGTAGAATATGAAAACGTTTTCTCGAATAAGTAACTCACACATAAAAATCACTTATCTCGATAACACTTACTTGGTAAGCTTTCATCTTCATCTCGATTTTCTGTCTCGCAACCAAATACTGTAAATAATATAATCCATATGTAATTTACTTAACATATATCACCTACATACACGTACCTACTGCTATAATGATGGTATGTATAACACATTCTTTTTTACAGCATACGTATTTCGTGACCAATTACTTGTTTTAATATAAACATGTACATCTAATAGGTATTTACAAATTAAACCAATTCAAAGTTACTTCAGCCTTTGGAATTTCGAACAAAAATTCGCGCTCACCAACCAGCCAATCAAAATTGGTTGTTTCATATCTGCATGATCAGAACAACGTGGTTATAGCGTTTTCCTCGTCAATTATGCAGTTCTATAATTATACAGTTGTTAAATATCTTAGTTCCGAGAAAGTATAACAAACATGGGTAACTGGAAAACAGACCAGACACATTCTCCATTATTAATTCACCTGCAGCACTGTTTAAACTTTTCTTCATTACTTCCCATAGCAATGTTACGGAAAGGAAAATTACTGGTCGGGCAGCAATATATTTCGTTACATTAAAGAGGTCGAACAGATATAATCAATATAGTAGGAATTACGATAAAATATACAAGGATGATAAACTGGCTGGAAAATAAACATATATACGGCTTGGTCATTTCTTGATCGATATGAAGAAGGCTAGTTGAATTAGGACACTTACTGTACAATTTGGAACACACTATTACACTCCAACATGAAAATCTATAACGAACTTGTGTCGACGTCTATTGCCTTCAAATGATTAACACGGAGACGCGAAATGATGCAGAATGTCTTACCCTGATGAGGACGGTAAGGAAGAACAGAAGCTGAAATGAGGAGTACAGGATGATGAAGAAGATAAAGGCCCAAAAATCGTGTTGACCGTCAGCCGCTGTACCGTCGTCGATCTGTGAACCGCCCGCGTGCCACACGCTCACGAGGAAGTTGAAGATCATGCAGAACAAGATGTATTTGTCCTGTGGGGAAGATGTCGTAAACATATAAGTGTTGTTGTTTTCATCAAGTGCCGGTCAATGTATTGGTTATACAATAAATTAAATTAACTTCGGTTGTTTCCGTAAGTATTCGGGTGAGGACGTGTCTGGTGGATCTCACGTGGTGTAGGGTATATATATAGGGAGCACGCGCTAATTGCGCTCTTTCGAGTTCGTTGCTCATCACTATGTATTTTTTCTTATCTATAGTGCAAGGTTGTTTTTGGATAAACATATTTAAATGCAATTATTTGGTGACGTATGTTGGCCAGTGGGAGTAGGCTATAGTGGTTAGGTGTGGTTTGTATTTGGTTGTGGATTGTTATAAAGGAATTAGCAACGAGCTATAATCCCATATATGTCTTGTGTTATCATTTGAATATAATTGATTTATATTTTGAAGAATATAATGAGGGAAAATATAACAGAGACGGTTTGAAATATTAAACGTACCAGCTTTGTCAGGTAGGATATTTTAGGCAGGCTCTGATTGGCCACGAACCTGAACGTGACCCCGGTGAGCGTTAGAGTGAAGGCCAGCTGTAGACGGTTCTGTGGAAGGGTCCGGTCAACAGAGAAAGTGGCGAACGACAGCGTGCTGATGATGAACTGTAAAAAACAGGTACATGTAGAAATACCTAATGACAAAACGACATGTATCTATAAAAAATAAAAAAACAGCATAATGTGTGTGCCTCCTATCGACAGCTAAGGTCATGCAAGGACGTGGTCCTTTGTGTGTTGTGTATGCGTGCATGTGTGCATGTGTGTATGTGTGTATATGTGCCGGAGACAAGGGTATATTGGCGTATTTGCCTCCTTGTGATAGCACGGATCTGCTGCCGACGTTAACGTACTACATATGTACCTCACTGATATATCTTGCCAATAGCACCAATCATAGCATTCCGTCCGCTCATGTTATACTCAAAAACGTTTTACGAAGGAAATGGTAAGATTATTTACGTCTTAGCATGAAAGACGAATGTTTCAAACTATAACTAATATTTATAACTGTTCAACAACATTTCTAATGTTTCCAAGAAAGACACAGTCAGGATATGATTGCAAAACTTCCGGACGAATGTTTAGCATTAGATGAACAGCGTGGTTATGAACTAATGAAGTGAAGTATATTAAGGGGGACATGTAACATTCCAGGTGTAACAACGGGCATATCAGATTTAATTCAGTTGCGTTCTTGCTCAAACGCAGACGACAAGAACGACCGTCTCTATTTCTGCAGGGGATTCCCACACTAGTCGCAAAATATACAGATATGAATTATTTTCTCAATCCCCTAATCGCTGCGACTTTCTAATTCTGTAGTTTGTTGGTATATGATAGATTAAAACCTGTTCATGCGACCAACTCTACTAAGTGACAACCGGTGTAAAGAGACTACATCTATTGGTTCTAAATGTACTACATGTAGTCAGTTTTTAACCTGAAATAAGAGACCATCAGTGTTAAGAGATCCTGAGTTCTGGAATCGTGTGTGGCTTTATTTGGGTTAAGCGTCGAATTGACAGATACATATGTAACATAGTTTTGGGATATGTCCCCATGTGTGTAATGTATGGTTGTAATGTATGGCTGTAATGTATGGTTGTAATATATGGTTGTAATGTATGGTTGTAATGTATGGTTGTAATGTATGGTTGTAATATATGGTTGTAATGTATGGTTGTAATGTATGGTTGTAATATATGGTTGTAATGTATGGTTGTAATGTATGGTTGTAATATATGGTTGTAATGTATGGTTGTAATGTATGGTTGTAATATATGGTTGTAATGTATGGTTGTAATGTATGGTTGTAATATATGGTTGTAATGTATGGTTGTAATATATGGTTGTAATATATGGTTGTAATGTATGGTTGTAATGTATGGTTGTAATATATGGTTGTAATATATGGTTGTAATATATTGTTGTAATGTATGGTTGTAATATATTGTTGTAATGTATGGTTGTAATGTATGGTTGTAATGTAAGGTTGTAATGTATGTCTGTAATGTATGGTTGTAATGTATGGTTGTAATATATGGTTGTTATGTATGGTTGTAATTTATGGTTGTAATATATGGTTGTAATGTATGGTTGTAATGTATGGTTGTAATATATGGTTGTAATGTATGGTTGTAATGTATGGTTGTAATATATGGTTGTAATGTATGGTTGTAATATATGGTTGTAATGTATGGTTGTAATATATGGTTGTAATGTATGGTTGTAATATATGGTTGTAATGTATGGTTGTAATATATGGTTGTAATGTATGGTTGTAATATATGGTTGTAATGTATGGTTGTAATATATGGTTGTAATGTATGGTTGTAATATATGGTTGTAATGTATGGTTGTAATATATGGTTGTAATGTATGGTTGTAATATATGGTTGTAATGTATGGTTGTAATATATGGTTGTAATGTATGGTTGTAATATATGGTTGTAATGTATGGTTGTAATATATGGTTGTAATGTATGGTTGTAATATATGGTTGTAATGTATGGTTGTAATATATGGTTGTAATGTATGGTTGTAATATATGGTTGTAATGTATGGTTGTAATATATGGTTGTAATGTATGGTTGTAATATATGGTTGTAATGTATGGTTGTAATATATGGTTGTAATGTATGGTTGTAATATATGGTTGTAATGTATGGTTGTAATATATGGTTGTAATGTATGGTTGTAATATATGGTTGTAATGTATGGTTGTAATATATGGTTGTAATGTATGGTTGTAATATATGGTTGTAATATATGGTTGTAATGTATGGTTGTAATGTATGGTTGTAATATATGGTTGTAATGTATGGTTGTAATATATGGTTGTAATGTATGGTTGTAATATATGGTTGTAATGTATGGTTGTAATATATGGTTGTAATGTATGGTTGTAATATATGGTTGTAATGTATGGTTGTAATATATGGTTGTAATGTATGGTTGTAATATATGGTTGTAATGTATGGTTGTAATATATGGTTGTAATGTATGGTTGTAATATATGGTTGTAATGTATGGTTGTAATATATGGTTGTAATGTATGGTTGTAATATATGGTTGTAATGTATGGTTGTAATATATGGTTGTAATGTATGGTTGTAATATATGGTTGTAATATATGGTTGTAATGTATGGTTGTAATGTATGGTTGTAATATATGGTTGTAATGTATGGTTGTAATATATGGTTGTAATGTATGGTTGTAATATATGGTTGTAATGTATGGTTGTAATATATGGTTGTAATGTATGGTTGTAATATATGGTTGTAATGTATGGTTGTAATATATGGTTGTAATGTATGGTTGTAATATATGGTTGTAATGTATGGTTGTAATATATGGTTGTAATGTATGGTTGTAATATATGGTTGTAATGTATGGTTGTAATATATGGTTGTAATGTATGGTTGTAATGTATGGTTGTAATATATGGTTGTAATGTATGGTTGTAATATATGGTTGTAATGTATGGTTGTAATATATGGTTGTAATGTATGGTTGTAATATATGGTTGTAATGTATGGTTGTAATATATGGTTGTAATGTATGGTTGTAATATATGGTTGTAATGTATGGTTGTAATATATGGTTGTAATGTATGGTTGTAATATATGGTTGTAATGTATGGTTGTAATATATGGTTGTAATGTATGGTTGTAATATATGGTTGTAATGTATGGTTGTAATATATGGTTGTAATGTATGGTTGTAATGTATGGTTGTAATATATGGTTGTAATGTATGGTTGTAATATATGGTTGTAATGTATGGTTGTAATATATGGTTGTAATGTATGGTTGTAATATATGGTTGTAATGTATGGTTGTAATATATGGTTGTAATGTATGGTTGTAATATATGGTTGTAATGTATGGTTGTAATATATGGTTGTAATGTATGGTTGTAATATATGGTTGTAATGTATGGTTGTAATATATGGTTGTAATGTATGGTTGTAATATATGGTTGTAATGTATGGTTGTAATGTATGGTTGTAATATATGGTTGTAATGTATGGTTGTAATATATGGTTGTAATGTATGGTTGTAATATATGGTTGTAATGTATGGTTGTAATATATGGTTGTAATGTATGGTTGTAATATATGGTTGTAATGTATGGTTGTAATATATGGTTGTAATGTATGGTTGTAATATATGGTTGTAATGTATGGTTGTAATATATGGTTGTAATGTATGGTTGTAATATATGGTTGTAATGTATGGTTGTAATATATGGTTGTAATGTATGGTTGTAATATATGGTTGTAATGTATGGTTGTAATATATGGTTGTAATGTATGGTTGTAATATATGGTTGTAATGTATGGTTGTAATATATGGTTGTAATGTATGGTTGTAATATATGGTTGTAATGTATGGTTGTAATATATGGTTGTAATGTATGGTTGTAATATATGGTTGTAATGTATGGTTGTAATATATGGTTGTAATGTATGGTTGTAATATATGGTTGTAATGTATGGTTGTAATATATGGTTGTAATGTATGGTTGTAATATATGGTTGTAATGTATGGTTGTAATATATGGTTGTAATGTATGGTTGTAATATATGGTTGTAATGTATGGTTGTAATATATGGTTGTAATGTATGGTTGTAATATATGGTTGTAATGTATGGTTGTAATATATGGTTGTAATGTATGGTTGTAATATATGGTTGTAATGTATGGTTGTAATATATGGTTGTAATGTATGGTTGTAATATATGGTTGTAATGTATGGTTGTAATATATGGTTGTAATGTATGGTTGTAATATATGGTTGTAATGTATGGTTGTAATATATGGTTGTAATGTATGGTTGTAATATATGGTTGTAATGTATGGTTGTAATATATGGTTGTAATGTATGGTTGTAATATATGGTTGTAATGTATGGTTGTAATATATGGTTGTAATGTATGGTTGTAATATATGGTTGTAATGTATGGTTGTAATATATGGTTGTAATGTATGGTTGTAATATATGGTTGTAATGTATGGTTGTAATATATGGTTGTAATGTATGGTTGTAATATATGGTTGTAATGTATGGTTGTAATATATGGTTGTAATGTATGGTTGTAATATATGGTTGTAATGTATGGTTGTAATATATGGTTGTAATGTATGGTTGTAATATATGGTTGTAATATATGGTTGTAATGTATGGTTGTAATGTATGGTTGTAGTGTATGGTTATAATATATGGTTGTAATGTATGGTTGTAATGTATGGTTGTACTGTATGGTTGTAATATATGGTTGTAATATATAGTTGTAATGTATGGTTGTAATATATGGTTGTAATATATGGTTGTAATGTATGGTTGTAATACATGGTTGTAATATATGGTTGAAATGTATGGTTGTAATATATTGTTGTAATGTATCGTTGTTATATATTGTTGTAATGTATGGTTGTAATATATCTTTGTAATGTATGGTTGTAATATATCTTTGTAATGTATGGTTGTAATATATTGTTGTAATGTATGGTTGTAATATATCGTTGTAATGTATGGTTGTAATATATGGTTGTAATGTATGGTTGTAATGTATGGTTGTAATGTATGTCTGTAATGTATGGTTGTAATATATGGTTGTAATGTATGGTTGTAATATATTGTTGTAATATATTGTTGTAATGTATGGTTGTAATGTATGATTGTAATATATGGTTGTAATGTATGGTTGTAATGTATGCTTGTAATATATGGTTGTATGAGAGCCGGGGGTTGTATGTTGGTTTTTTCCCGAGAATGGTCTCTCAATATAGGTCTGACGTAACAGGTTACTCATCGTGATGATAATGATGTTCCAAACGATTAACATGAATTGACGTGTTGCTATACCGGAATGGTCTTTTAATACATGTCTGACGTAACAGGTTACTCACCGTGATGATGATGTTCCAAACGAAGAACACGAATTGACGTGTTGCTATACGGGAAGGGTCTCTTAATACAGGTCTGACGTAACAGGTTACTCACCGTGATGATAATGATGTTCCAAACGAAGAACATGAATCGACGTGTTGCTATACCGGAATGGTCTCTTAATACAGGTCTGACGTAACAGGTTACTCACCGTGATGATAATGATGTTCCAAACGAAGAACACGAATTGACGTGTTGCTATACGGGGGGGGTCTTTTAATACAGGTCTGACGTAACAGGTTACTCACCGGGATGATAATGATGTTCCAAACGAAGAACATGAATCGACGTGTTGCTATACCGGAATGGTCTCTTAATACAGGGCTGACGTAACAGGTTACTCACCGTGATGATAATGATGTTCCAAACGAAGAACACGAATTGACGTGTTGCTATACGGGGAGGGTCTTTTAATACAGGTCTGACGTAACAGGTTACTCACCGTGATGATAATGATGTTCCAAACGAAGAACACGAATTGACATGTTGCTATACGGGGAGGGTCTCTTAATACAGGTCTGACGTAACAGGTTACTTACCGTGATGATAATGATGTTCCAAACGAAGAACATGAATCGACGTGTTGCTATACGGGGATGGACTTTTAATACAGGTCTGATGTAACAGGTTACTCACCATGATGATAATGATGTTCCAAACGATGAACACGAATTGACGTGTTGCTATACGGGGAGGGGCTTTTAATACAGGTCTGACGTAACAGGTTACTCCCCGTGATGATAATGATGTTCCAAACGAAGAACACGAATTGACGTGTTGCTATACGGGGAGGGGCTTTTAATACAGGTCTGACGTAACAGGTTACTCCCCGTGATGATAATGATGTTCCAAACGAAGAACACGAATTGACATGTTGCTATACGGGGAGGGTCTCTTAATACAGGTCTGACGTAACAGGTTACTTACCGTGATGATAATGATGTTCCAAACGAAGAACATGAATCGACGTGTTGCTATACGGGTATGTCTCTTAATACAGGTCTGACGTAACAGGTTACTTACCGTGATGATAATGATGTTCCAAACGAAGAACATGAATCGACGTCTTGCTATACCGGGATGGTCTCTTAATACAGGTCTGACGTAACAGGTTACTTACCGTGATGATAATGATGTTCCAAACGAAGAACATGAATCGACGTGTTGCTATACGGGGATGGACTTTTAATACAGGTCTGATGTAACAGGTTACTCACCGTGATGATAATGATGTTCCATACGATGAACATGAATTGACGTTTTGCTATTCGGGGATGTCTCTTAATACATGTCTGACGTAACAGGTTACTCCCCGTGATGATAATGATGTTCCAAACGAAGAACATGAATCGACGTGTTGCTATACGGGGATGGACTTTTAATACAGGTCTGATGTAACAGGTTACTCACCATGATGATAATGATGTTCCAAACGATGAACACGAATTGACGTGTTGCTATACGGGGAGGGTCTTTTAATACAGGTCTGACGTAACAGGTTACTCCCCGTGATGATAATGATGTTCCAAACGAAGAACACGAATTGACGTGTTGCTATACGGGGAGGGTCTCTTAATTCAGGTCAGACGTAACAGGTTACTCACCGTGATGATAATGATGTTCCAAACGAAGAACATGAATTGACGTGTGGCGATACAGCTGACACGTAACACCGGAAACTCGACGTTCTTACTCTGGGTAAACTCCTTCCGTATAACACTCTTGTTGCTTTCCACATGGTCACTAAGAAACCACTCCTGTTCGTCGGCAAAGCTGGCCACATTAATTGTTGACAAGTCTTGATTGTCCTCCTCAAGTATAACCTCCTTTACCGGCAGATCTGACGTCATAAGTATACTGAGGTCTTGCGAATCAAAAGGGAAATCCTCGAGTTCCATTTTCTCCGTGAACGTTCCGCTAATGCGTCGTCTCTCAACTATAAAGGCTTCACCGGATTTTCCAAAACGAATCTCATTCCATTTGTTTCTCTTTGTTGACGAAGTCAGGTTTTGTATCTGAATATTTGGATTCCAATATTTGTTGAAGTCCACCTTTTCACTCTTGGATAGGACAAAACACATGAATACTTATCTTATTCTTAAAATAAATAAACATTACAATGCATACAGAAGGCGAAATTAACTTCATTAAAATTACTTTAAATAATCATTATATCAAGGGATTTATAAATAGTATATAAAGTTTTGCATAAATATAATATCAAGGGCTGCATACATATTGTATCATGGGTTGTATACTTATCATATCCTGGGTTGTATGAATATTTTGCAAGCGTTGCATGTTTATAATATCAAGGGTTGCATAAATAATTCGACCTGAAGACAATTTTGGCCAAGGATTGAACAAAAATCGAAGAACAAGAATAGAAGCGTGTACGTGACTAGTCTACACATTAGCATGAAGGTCTGTGGTCAAGCAGTTTAATTAAATATAATATCAAAAGTTAAAAGTTATCGCGGTCAGTTGTAGTATGTGTCGCCGTCAGTTGTATTATGTGTCACCGTCAGTTGTATTATGTATCGCCGTCAGATTTATTATGTGTCGTTATATGTTGTATTATGTGTCGTTATATGTTGTATTATTTGTCGCCGTCAGTTGTATTATTTGTCGCCGTCAGTTGTATTATGTATCGCCGTCATTTGTATTATGTGTCGCGGTCAGTTGTATTATGAGTCGCCGTCAGTTGTATTATTTGTCGCCGTCAGTTGTATTATTTGTCGCCGTCAGTTGTACATATTATGTATCGCCGTCATTTGTATTATGTATCGCCGTCAGTTTTATTATGTGTCGCCGTCAGTTGTATTATTTGTCGCCGTCAGTTGTACATATTATGTGTCGCCGTCAGTTGTATTATTTGTCGCCGTCAGTTGTACATATTATGTGTCGCCGTCAGTTGTACATATTATGTGTCGCCGTCAGTTGTATTATGTGTCGCGGTCAGTTGTATTATGAGTCGCGGTCAGTTTTATGGTCGCCGTCAGTGTGTATTATGTTTCGTCGTCACTTTCCCCCCGTGAATCACAATATCATATTACTTTGCTAGTGTCCATAACTTATTTTCTGTGATCTTAATATCATCTTACTTTGCAACTGTCCAGAACTTGCTCCCGCCATCTTGCCTGTATAAAGACGTCAGCCACAAACTGCTCCTTCACCGTCTCTATCTCGCCGAGTTTCAGAAACACTACTTTTACATATACCGTTTTCTGCAAGATAAATTATTCCGATTTGTACTTTGAATTGTTGTTTTATATTTTCTTGATTTGTTTATTTATTTTGAGAACAATGTCCTTGCAAGAGTAAGTGTCATAAGATAATGAGTGCATAGGGAGACATCGGAAAAATAGATTGGAAAGAAAGAAGGTAGACAAGAAACTGGAAAATATGTCTTACAAGTAGGCAGCAAACCGTTTTCGTCTTCCTGTATGATACACGGAAGAAAACGCCAGATTCTGCAGGGCCCAACATTAGTGACCTTAACGATACACTTAAATAGACGACAAGGACGAAACCACCCAGGACTCTGCAGGGAGCCCAAATAAGTCGCCCCGTACGATCATGCAGTGGGATATATCAGCTATATTTCATGTTTGTTTTGAAAAATATTTCAAAGTATGAATGCACTGATAGCGGATTTGCTAAAATTTAAAATATTCTTCCTGATCAAAGAGATTTGTGACGGGCACTTTTTGTACACCCAAAAACTAAAGTTAGACGGGAGACTACAGGGTAATAATAGCAGAAGTGTTGGTGACAGGGAATGATGTCCCTGGTGACAGGGAATGATGTCCCTGGTGACAGGGGATGATGTCCCTGGTGTTACTATGGGGCATCCTGTGAAATGTCGTGTTTTGAATAGCACCTAAGGAGAGACAATCTCGACGAATCGAGTAGTTCTGCAGGCACTCCCGCTATAAGTTGCCTGCCGCGGAAGGTATCGTCTGTTGTGTAGCACTGTAAAACAACAACAGCATGAACACAAAAACAAACGTAGAAGTCAATAGAGACAAGAACATGACCTATGGGGAGTACTTCAAAAAAAGATGTTGACGAAATAAAGTCTAATATTGAAAGCGTTTGATTGTCCTCGAAACAGCCAGGGTTATATAAGGACGGGTGCCTAGGGAGACGCCACCAGAAAGAGAAAATATATCGAGAGGAAAGTATGCAGGAACGATAGAAACATAAAAATACCCAAGGTTTTGCAATGGGGGCAGCAGATCAATTGTTTGGTATCTGCCATGCGCACTAAGTAGAAGACTAATAAGAAAACCCCTGATTCTGCCAGACGCCTTTTGCGGTACACATACAGTGGGACACATCAAGTCTTTTATTGATTTCTTCAATGTCCTCTTAACAGAAGAACAAGGAAGAAACCACCCCCGATTCGGCAGGATGAATATATTACCGAGTAGTACGTACAGTTCCGTACACGTTCGCTGTTCCAACTTGGACCCAAACGCTACGGAAATGATACGCAAACGATACGCTGAAAGTGGAACAGCGAACGTGTATTACGGGTCTGTTTAATACTATACGACGGCGATATCCTATTCTCAGTATACAGACCGGCTGTTTTCCCGGGACTGCTCCCTCTACATCCGGGTGTTCCTGCTCCGATACTTCCGAAAGGTCCATGTCGTATGTCAGACAACGACTCGCATCTACCAAACCTTTCTGTCGAATCTGTAAAACAATTTGAACAACATTGCGAATTAGTATTGACAGATTGTAATAATTTATTTAATAATACATTTCATAAAAAAGACATACTGGAAATGATCGCTGAAGTAAAATGTTCACCCTTCGTTCAGTGTTTTGTTAGAATTACATTATTGCTCCGCATTGACTCTGGGCTCAAACAAATATAGCTATAAACACCAATTTTAAAGACTGATTTGTTTTGGTCAACGTTTATATATCGAACTGATCATAAAAATGATACGGAAATTGTATAAAACAGACGTTTAATATTTAGCATAGTATACACTTTGTCACGAGGGTTTATACAGGACCGTAAACTGTTATCTCAGTCATCTCCACCAACCCGCCATTGTACAATTTGATAAACGATACTTAGAGAGTGAATATGATAAAACGATTTACGTATGTATTTCCGTACGTAAAGCACAAAATACGAAACTTACAATATTTCGGTATAATGCTAACGTTATAACTAACCCAAATCATCCCCTACTGTTTGTGTGCTATTACTTCTTGCTACTAACTAATGGGCCGCTATGCCTTGATTAATGAACTAAATGAATACACAATAACCTTATCGATGTAACTAAATAGCACCGTACGCTAGTGGTGTTTACCGACGTCGTCAATCCACGGTATACTAAACATATATACATATCAACAATACCCAGCGATTTCTATACACCCATTATCTCGTGATTTCGTGTATAATTACTGTACGTCAACGTGGCACATACACAAAGGATGCATCACAATCGTCAACACACTTGACTCTATACATGTTTGAATTTCTAAAATTCATTGTTAGTTACAGTGTATCGTTAAACACTCAGATCTGAGCGATACAGCATCGTCTAATACAATTTATCCACATTATCCATTCACTATACACATATTTGTATATTTAACCTAACAGATCAAATGTATGTGATTTGTTATGATGAATGATATAATAGCATTCTTTCCAGTTAAAAAATCAATTGTTTAATCAAGCCATTGTAGAAATCTAGATAGGCTGAAATATTAGAGGTAGCCGACAATTAGTTCGGTATGAGGGATAATTGAGAAACCCAAGGTGGTACACGTAGTTAAAACAAAATCTCAAGTAACAGTGTATGCCCAGTAAAATATGGAAGACGAACAGCCCAATCAGATAAAGGGGATATCGGTAAAACGACCATATATCACTGCATGTAACAGCATTAATAACACCATATACGGGTCCATTAATAACACCATATACATGTCCATTAATAACACCATATACAGGTCCAGTTATGTCCTCTACATAGAGTTGTAACATTGTTTAGCATTGGTTTAGTTTGGTTTTATTTTGTTTAACGTCCTATTAACAGCTAAGGTAATTTAAGGACGTGCCTCCATGTATGTTGTTAATGCGCGCGTGACATAAAATATACAGTTTTTCCTAATATAAATGGGATATTTGGATTGTCCATTAATAAATATAATTTTTCATTACTATCACAACCTTTGAAAGTATCACAAGAGTTCTGCATCTGATGAAATAGACTAAGTCTTTGGTCACTATACAAAGGACAGTCGCATAAAAAATTAACTTCAGTCTTCACTGAGTTAGTGCAGAAAAACAAAACCGCTCATGTAAAGGAGTTGGAGGTCTACTATATCGCCCAGTCTCTATCCTTAAAGGAGCACTACCACATCTGAGCTTGGTTAGAGCACCACGGTAAGGTCCAGTCATATTATGTTTAACATAGTGTTCTGGTTTTAAATCTTTCTTGTATTTCCTGTTTAGTTTGATTTTATTTTGTTTAACGTCCTATTAACAGCTAAGGTCATATAAGGACGTGCCTCCATGTGTGTTGTTGATGCGTGCGTGTGTGAATGTGTGCTGGAACTAGGATATTTTGGTGTATTTGTCTCCTCGTGATAGCGCGGATCTAATACCAACTTTATAGCTCTATCTCGCCGCAATGCCATGCCGCATGCACCCAGCACAGCATTCCGCCCGGTCACATTATACTGACAAAGGGTTAATCAGTGGTTGCCATTACCCTTAATGTTGAACGTTAAACAGGGATAAATGCCACACAGCGTTATAACGACCTACCATTACTCTGCAGCTATAGTTTGAAGAATGATTTACATAGCGATGAACTTTCCGTATTACACGAACCACTGATTTGTGTGCAATAACCATGAAGTTTTGCCAGTATTTACCAATATATATGAAGAGAAACCGCTTCCTGCGTGAAAATTCTGGTTCACATAATTAGGTCACACAGGGTCCGTTCTATGTAGGTTGTATACAAGTGGACAGACGTAGCACGGTCAGCATTAGTATCTTATCAGCTTACCGAAACATGACGGTAAACAAGGAATCAGTTGTCATATGTTAACCGATAGTAAAAACAAATCAATCTGCATTAGTACCTTAGCAGCTTACCGAAACATGACGGTAAACAAGGAATCAGTTGTCATATGTTAACCGATAGTAAAAACAAATCAATCTGCATTAGTATCTTAGCAGCTTACCGAAACATGACGGTAAACAAGGAATCAGTTGTCATATGTTAACCGATAGTAAAAACAAATCAATCTGCATTAGTATCTTAGCAGCTTACCGAAACATGACGGTAAACAAGGAATCAGTTGTCATATGTTAACCGATAGTAAAAACAAATCAATCTGCATTAGTATCTTAGCAGCTTACCGAAACATGACGGTAAACAAGGAATCAGTTGTCATATGTTAACCGATAGTAAAAACAAATCAATCTGCATTAGTATCTTAGCAGCTTACCGAAACATGACGGTAAACAAGGAATCAGTTGTCATATGTTAACCGATAGTAAAAACAAATCAATCTGCATTAGTATCTTAGCAGCTTACCGAAACATGACGGTAAACAAGGAATCAGTTGTCATATGTTAACCGATAGTAAAAACAAATCAATCTGCATTAGTATCTTAGCAGCTTACCGAAACATGACGGTAAACAAGGAATCAGTTGTCATATGTTAACCGATAGTAAAAACAAATCAATCTGCATTAGTATCTTAGCAGCTTACCGAAACATGACGGTAAACAAGGAATCAGTTGTCATATGTTAACCGATAGTAAAAACAAATCAATCTGCATTAGTATCTTAGCAGCTTACCGAAACATGACGGTAAACAAGGAATCAGTTGTCATATGTTAACCGATAGTAAAAACAAATCAATCTGCATTAGTATCTTAGCAGCTTACCGAAACATGACGGTAAACAAGGAATCAGTTGTCATATGTTAACCGATAGTAAAAACAAATCAATCTGCATTAGTATCTTAGCAGCTTACCGAAACATGACGGTAAACAAGGAATCAGTTGTCATATGTTAACCGATAGTAAAAACAAATCAATCTGCATTAGTATCTTAGCAGCTTACCGAAACATGACGGTAAACAAGGAATCAGTTGTCATATGTTAACCGATAGTAAAAACAAATCAATCTGCATTAGTATCTTAGCAGCTTACCGAAACATGACGGTAAACAAGGAATCAGTTGTCATATGTTAACCGATAGTAAAAACAAATCAATCTGCATTAGTATCTTAGCAGCTTACCGAAACATGACGGTAAACAAGGAATCAGTTGTCATATGTTAACCGATAGTAAAAACAAATCAATCTGCATTAGTATCTTAGCAGCTTACCGAAACATGACGGTAAACAAGGAATCAGTTGTCATATGTTAACCGATAGTAAAAACAAATCAATCTGCATTAGTATCTTAGCAGCTTACCGAAACATTACGGTAAACAAGGAATCAGTTGTCATATTTTAACCGATAGTAAAAACAAATCAATCTGCATTAGTACCTTATCAGCTTACTGAAACATTACGGTAAACAAGGAATCAGTTGTCATATGTTAACCGATAGTAAAAACATATCAATCGTGACCCGGGATTTCAAACGATCGCTTTCAGAAAATACACTGAAAAGTGTGAATATCGCTTTACATACTTTCAAATAATAATAATGAAAACAATCGACTTACCTGAGGTAGCTAGATCATTGTACACTACGGTCTCCATAGACTTATAAACCCTACGACGTCAAACCCGTACAACTCATAACAAAACACCTAGTATTACCAATGGACTCCCCCCACTACCTACATGTATACGTAGACTACACATTTTGTAGATATAACAAGCATGTCGTTAATACACATGTCCCAAAACAGGGGCTATAACGGGTACCTTGTCTACATATATATCCTTAATCTAAAACATTCTGATTTAGTATATATTCATATAGTAAGAGAATTATTTAAATGTAATGTTTCCTTTTCGAACGAAGAGCAGTATAGTTAAATTTCATATGTGATATACAGTTTACAATATATTTAATAGTACCCTGTCCATAGGAGTTCTATTAGTTCTATTGTTAAAGGTCTAGTTTTAGATTGTAATACAGTCATTACACCACGTAGGGACACAGTCGTGTGTGACCAGCCCTGTTTCCGTCTATACAACAGAGCCGGTAATATACACATACGGTAATTGATTGTATGTAGACCTTTTGTGTATTGAATCATTAGCTAGGTGGTGTGTTTGTAAGAAATGTATATTCAACAGCCACTTAAAGTGTACCCTGAACGTTTTGCTATATCAAGCTATGAAAATGCTTCATATTATAAAATAAATGGCTAAGAAAGTGCGAACGTCGTAGTTGACTCGTTTCAGAGATATTGTGATTTATCTGAAAAAACACACCTTTGGCTCAGCGGCGATCGCCTCGATATAGGTAGCCCACATCTGTGACGTCACAAGTTCAACCCTGTCAAAACAGCCCTATAGGAATATAGACTGGAAGATATGCCAGGCCGCCCATTCAACTTCATGATAGACTGTGTACTCATTGTGACATGAGGAAAGTCGAAGACGAAAAACATTTCGTAATTGAGTGCAAACTGTACAGTGATTTAAGATATAATTTGCGAAATCAAGCCTGTGGTGTTAAAGAGGGGTTCTTAATGCAGGACAGTGACACACAGTTCCTTAACATAATAAAAAATGGTGTACTCCAGCCAAATATAGGTCAATTTATTTTTAACGCGTTCAAGCGTAGAAAACTATACATGCAGTAATCTAAGTAATGAGCATAAGATATGTGACATTTTACCAGTACATAATGAATCGATATATCATCCGATAAAGTACCAAAGCGGGTTTCTCGCTAAAGTTGGTAGTACAGGAATAGGTAATGAAATACCTTATAATTAGCTACCAAATATTTATATCTATATAATTGGCCTCTTTCAATGTGGTGGCTCTTATATATTTAATGTATATTATTGCCTTGTTGGAGTCTCTAAAGTCAAATTTACTTTGACACCAATATGTAACAGTTACAATATCTTTTACTTTGACACCAATGTGTAACAGTGTTATAATATCTTATGATAAGCAATATAGTAAGCTGACACAAATATTGGTCTTTTTAAATTTGGTGATATTTATATTATTTTAAGATAAATCATTGTCGTTTGGAGTTGCAGAAGTCTAAATTAACTTGGACATCAATGTGCTAGAATAACTTATGGATAGTTGTTATAAGTATTGTTCTCTCAAAATGCGATGACACTTGTTCTTTTGTAATTTATTGCGTTTTGGAGTCTCATAAGTGATAATTTACTTTGACAACAATGTATATTGAAATATCTTAAAACTATATGATATAATAAGCTGACAAAATCTGATGAAACTTATTCCAAGGTTTATATAATATTGCCTTTTCAATAAAAAAACCCACAACTGTTTATAATGTATATTCTCTGCCTTTTCAGTGTCTCATAAGTCGATTAACTTTGGCTGGTTATTGATCTAATTTTATGTACATTTTATCTGTTTTATATGTAGATCAATATGTGACACTTGAATAAAATAATTTTATTATTATTTTATTATTATCATTATTATTATTATTATTTATTATTATTTATTATTATTAATATCCCTATAGGGATATCCCGTGCGTTCGTTATGTGAGCTTTTTAGCTACTTATATGATATATTCCGTCGTCACTTACTTGTGTAGATAATATTTAAAGACTACATACATATAAATGATTTTTCTTTTACAATTTAATGAAGTGATTAGTTCCTCCTGAGGAGGCAAACGGTGAAAAACTATATGAATATGTTTTTTTTTTACATAATTGGTTAATCTAGTGACTGTAAATAATATACTCTTTATTATTAAATTGATCTTTAGAAAATTTGATAAACACCTATATACAACACAAAACAATTGATTAAAAATTGAGTTGTTAAATTAACGTAGGCGCACCGCACCCCTTTCTTTGCAATATGTAGATATACGATTGGAATTGACAAAAAAATGCACCGGTACAATAATTTATACTCCCAGTCATAAAACTTGAAACGTTTTTATTCTGTATGCAATCCAAGGAGTTTAGCACATGATAAATATACACGCCACTTCTAAGAACATTGCAGGGGAGAACCTGTCCGTTCAAGTCCCACAAAGATGAGTAATTTATCAACGAACGTCTGGATCAGATATATAATGTGCATAGCATGGTCCAGCATTATTTGCCTCGTTTCTGACTTTCATCTGTCGACTGATTGTGGTTTGCATATAATGTGACTCTGTGACAGTACTTACGCATTTAATTTATTAATATTTTTCTTGAAATTGATCCTTATACCAGAGACATAATATGTACGTCTCTGCTTATACATTGCCCCGTTATCTCGCTTGAGGACATTGTTGTTAAATTGTCATCTACACCAAATGCAATCTACATACTAACTTCAGGTACCCCCTTGCCCACCTGCTGATATCCCTTTGATGTCATACCTGTACATAGGTATAAAGGTATGTCTTGGGCCTCCTGCTGTCAGTACTAGACACATGCGTTTAGTGTTATTTACCTTTACACAAATTTCACACCTACGTATGCTAAGGGAGTGGATCGAGATGATTTTCATTATTTAACCAAGATGTTAAATTATAACTTGACGTTGTGTATGCTACATGTATGGGGAGAAACAAAAATGTTTGAATCTCATAATTCAATTATATTTTTGAGATAAATGTAATCACGAAACTAGATTATATAAGTCCGTGATCTTACTTAGCATCACATACATAGGTACTGTATTGTATACAATTCAATCTGTAACTGTAGGTATTTTGCTGTTTATTTGAATTGTCGACCTAACATAAGGAAGACACAGTGTCGTCGATTTGTCCTTACTAATAATATTGGCATTTAATAACAGGAGACACCAACGCTGAAGTTATTTTGTGAACATTTTTCACTGATATATTTCCGTATTTTTGAACTGTAGATGTACCACAGTATATTTAACTGAGCAAGATAAAATTCAGGCACAGAAACTGGTCACGATGTTGTGCTGTTCAATGACGACATGATTGGATAGGTTTCTACTGTAGAGCAGAGACATATAAAGTATATACGTCTCTGTGTAAAGAAACTTATTGCAAACTGACACTCCAGCTAAAATATCTTTGATCGACAAGATTGAGACTATTTCTGTTTAATTTCCCACAAACTCGTTCATTTGAGAAAAAATAATTCTCATCAGCGCTTAGAATCAGGACGCAATGCTACCAGTCTATGTTACCGTATTCAGAGTCGTCAGTTTGGTTTCAATTAAACTCACTGTCTGGAAATTCTGGCAAATTTTATATGTCTTCAGCATAATCCGATTCCTAAAAACTAAAAAACTAAAATCGCTATCTGACGCTGTTTGGTGATGGCTGCAAGCGTTTAACTTGTGACGTCACAGCCGATAGGGGCCACATCAGTAGAAGGACAGGTGAAAATCCTACATTTTACACGTTGATATCTCGGTATCGGGATGACCGATTTTAATGCGGTTTTCGGAATTTTTGTGTTTGGATCATATAGAATAATAATATATTCATTTCTATTGTCGTTCAGGGTACACTTCAATAATCTTAAGCCTGTATTACTGTCAATTAATCATTCAACTGTAGCGACATACAGTGAATCTTGACCGATTTATACTCATTCAACTTCCGCAAAAACTCGTGTCTCCGCTCCTTTCGACTGTGTCTCCGCCCCTTTCGACTGTGTCTCCGCTCATTTCGCCTGTGTCTCCGCCCCTCTCGACTGTGTCTCCGTTACTTTCGACTGTGTCTCTGCTCCTTTCGACTGTGTCTTCGCTCCTTTCGACTGTATCTCCGCCCCTTTCGTCTGTGTCTACGCCCCTTTCGCCTGTCTCCGCTCCTTTGGACTGTGTCTCCGCTACTTTCGACTGTGTCTTCGCTCCTTTCGACTGAGTCTCCGCTCCTTTCGACTGGGTCTCCGCCCCTTTCCCCTGTGTCTCCGCTCATTTCGCCTGTGTCTCCGCTCATTTCGCCTGTGTCTCCGCTCATTTGGACTGTGTCTCCGCTACTTTCGACTGTGTCTCTGCCCCTTTCGACTGTGCCTCCGCTCCTTTCGACTGAGTCTCCGCTCCTTTCGACTGAGTCTCCGCTCCTTTCGACTTTGTCCCCCTCCTTTCGACTGTGTCTTCGCTCCTTTCGACTGGGTCTCCGCCCCTTTCCCCTGTGTCTCCGCTCATTTCGACAGTGTCTCCGCCCCTTGCGACTGTGTCTCCGCACCTTTCGACTGTGTCTTCGCTCCTTTCGACTGGGTCTCCGCCCCTTTCGGCAGTGTCTCAGCCCCTTTCGACCGTGTCTCCGCCCCTTCCGACTGTGTCTCCGCACCTTTCCACTGTGTCTCCGCTCATTTGGACTGTGTCTCCGCTACTTTCGACTGTGTCTTCGCCCCTTTCGACTGTTTCTCCGCCCCTTTCGCCTGTGTCTCCGCCCCTTCCGACTGTGTCTCCGCCCCTTTCGACAGTGTCTCAGCCCCTTTCGACTTTGTCTCCCTCCTTTCGACTGTGTCTCCGCCCCTTTCGACTGTGTCTCCGCTCCTTTCGACTGTGTCTCCGCCCCTTTCTACTGTGTCTCCGCTCCTTTCGACTGTGTCTCCGCTCATTTCGACTGTGTCTCCGCTCCTTTCGACTGTGTCTCCGCCCCTTTCGACAGTGTCTCAGCCCCTTTCGACTTTGTTTCCCTCCTTTCGACTGTGTCTCCGCCCCTTTCGTCTGTGTCTCCGCTCCTTTCGACTGTGTCTCCGCTCCTTTCGACTGTGTCTCTGATTATGTTAGAAACTTTCTATTGATTTTGGAACAGATTTGTCTAAACATCAAACGTGCTTGCGATATACGGCGTACGATTGGTATATGGCTTTTGATTAGCCATTTCGCCATAAAATCTCAGACTTGAGCAAGTCTACTAAATCTAGACACTAGTAGTAGTTCTCCATTCTGATCGATTTTAAAGGGCAATTTGGTTTGGTTTAGTCATTTTAGGACGGCCTCCCCTATGTGCAAGACGCGTGCGTGTAGTGTATGTGTGTGTGTTTTGGGAGGCTGCGATATGGTCGCGTTTATCACGTGATAGTGCGGAACTGATGCCTACGTTATAGTGCTGCCCCACTGAAACATACTGCCGAAATCACCGATCAGGACACCCGGTCACATTATACTGACAAGGAGCGAACCAGTCGTCCCACTCCTAAATTGTTGAGCGTTAAGCGGCTTGCGTACAAAACATATTGGCTTCCATAATTTATGTTTTTCATGATTTTCTTCAGGCTTGATATAGCTTATATTACAAAGATGTAAACAAGAGGACATTTATTTATTTAAGTTTTTGGGGTTTCATTTTGAAAAAGTCATATCACGACTCCAGACTGTGGTTTATTGTCTGTCATGAATCGCCAGTTGTATGTATATATGCTTCTTTATTAATAGGTGCTATACTATTCAAGGACTTGCAAACTAACACAGAATTGTGATACTTCATAATAATTAAATAAATAATTCGAGGTTCTATCCCAACCTAGTTCGTAGGCCGTCTCAGAGCGATTCACAAAATTTAATACGTTTTTATAGGGCATTCGCAACCAGCCAACATCTGTCTTAACCCGAGCATACGCCAGCTGTATGATGGTCGATAGAAAACTTAATATTTTACATACCAGATTAAGAAACAGAGCTAGTACCTTAAATAACGATCTATTCCATGCAAATCTGATAAATTTCCGACACTGTCAATGTGGTCATCCTGTTGAAGAAACATACCATTTTTTTTGTTATTGTAACAATTATGAAGAACAAAGAATTAAATTTTATCGTGAACTAAACTATTTCATTCCTCTGGACCTGCAGCTGATACTTGTTGGTAGTTTGGAATTAAGCCAACATGAAAATGAAATGATATTCCAACATACTCGGCAATATATTCTAGATTCACATAGATTTTGATAAATATACCACACACACACACACACACACTCACACCCGCACACACACATACCCCCTCCCCCTTTTTCTTTTACAGAAATTGTACGATCTTGGTATTACGTTGGTTTATCTAATAGTCGACAATCATTTTTATCTTAAATGTCGTGTTTCTGGTCTTCCCCGATACAAACGGCACCAGTGAAACGAAAATACCAGAAGGAATCGAATGAACAAGGAGAAGGCAACAGTGGCACGGGAAGTGATGAACATTAGAAATTAGAGTGTTGTGAATAGTGGACAGTGTTGCTAGTGTCGTCTGTGTCGGAGAAGATCACTACCACGATCTCACAGTGTCGGAGAAGATCACTACCACGATCTCACATTAAATATCTTGCCATCGTGTATATATATATTGTATATATATATTTCATTATGTTATTGGGAAAGGGCTTTACATAAGTTGGACAACTTGTGCCCAATCCCTTATGCAAATAAAAATATGTTTAAATCAAAAGCCGGCGCTGCCATTTCGGCACTAATAGCTAGCATTCAACAATTCTAGCACTGCCCAACCGCGTACGCATTCACAGCTGAGTATACTGGAACAAGCGAAGTAAAGTATCTTGCTCAAAGATACAACACAGTGTCGTGACGTGACTCGAACCCGCAACTCTTCGGTCACGAGCCCGGCGTCCTTATACTCTATATTCAAAAGCTCTTACACTAACTTCTATAAAATGTGGAAAAATTGGAGTAATTACTGGTTTGTCAAGTATTATGCTGTTCAACAGTAGTTTAGACAATTTTCATTCCTAACGTTTTGTCCCCAAGCATCACTGATGAGTCCCAGAAGGACGAAGCAGCTGTATGATGCAGTGCAATTCATCTCTGTTATACTGTATATATTACCACACTTTAGAGGTTCTGGAGGTACAGCCACATGTGAGTGTGTTACGTTCTTATATTAAAACTTTCTTTTTGCAATTTGGTTATTTGAAACTTTGCTACTTCGATAGTTAAATACCCATTATTATTTCTGTTGTTTGTTAAGGTCATAGGAGTGTATTGATAAACGGAAATAGGGAGTACATCCCTAGTTGAAAATCCAGTGTAGGGAAACATTAACACAATTTCCGCATATCCTAAAGTTTAGTATAAAACTGATGAACAGTGTGTTCTCTCAATACTAAAATATTTCAAAGCAATTCCAGGCATTAAATCGGTTGATTTTTATCAATGAGTCACATGTGTCCATTTTTTCTGTACTTCAGGAAACCTTAAAGCTCCATTGCAAATCGACAGAAACGAAATCGTTAAGATTTATGGAAGAGCGTCTGGCTCACACCCGCGCGCGCCATATAAGGATATAATCACTGCCATTTGCTGGTTCGTTTGTTTGACCAAGGGCAAACGAAGGCTAGCACATATTGATCAAAGTTAGGCTTTACACCGTGTAAGATATACCCAGTAACATCAAACCAAAGTGCGGTATACGGACCTGTTTTCTGACCTGTGACCAGCTCTCACCTAAACCAAGTGACTGTTGTTTTGGGGAAACCAACAGGTATGTTCGATCCATTTGAAGATTTTCTTTTACTTCATAGTCATAGAACGATGTTATGAGAGTATTTCACATAACCGGAAAAAGTGACACCGTTTTTCTAATTAGATTTTATTTGCATTGTTCAGTGGATACGCGATATTGTTGTATGCCTTGTGACATAGACGGTGACTTTTTTTTTTTTTTTTTGGTTCAAATATTTTACTTCCTCAGCAAGTGTTTACGGAGGATGCCAGGGTTGAGGAGCCCTGGGATCGTCCCCCTTTACAATGTGTTGTCCTCTCATAGGAGGGCTTTCATTCAGCATTCGTCTTTCTTTCACTTTCTTTCTTCCATCATATTTCATAAATTGGATGGAGATGTTAAAACATTTGACCCTAAATTGAAGGACGAACACTTACGTACATTGATACACACACCACATACATTCAATAACATATACTTATACAAACATACTCACACATATATAAACATTCATAGACACAAAACATTTAACATAAATACTAAAACAAATTTGCATACAAACATACATTTGAAAACATGAGACAACACTAACATAAATAAGTATAAATCATGTGCAAAACTTGTCTATTCTCCGGTTGTGTTATTAAGAAGGAATACTGTTAAGTAGGTCATTGTATACCAATTATATCAATGAAATGGTCTCTGTGGATATTTTAGGTTGTACAAGGCGTAATTATGAATAAAAAGTTCACTGTTATTGTGCATATACTATGGCATATTGTCAGGGTGTCTCCATCAGTGGGGACCATTTTCTCCAATATCCTAGAAACCTTTCCGACTCATATTTACTGTTTGAAATGTGTTTTTGTACTTTGTATGTTTCCGTAATGTCATTGAAAAGTGCTAATAAAGATAATGTATTTTTAAAACATTTTGTTTTATAGATATAATATTTAATTACCAAGTTTATTGAATTTTCCACTTCAGCATCTGGTTCGTTTGCACAAATTATACCAAAAATAAATCGTTTTTTATTGAATGTGTAGTTGATATGAAAAATTTGGGTAGACCTCTCAAAATTTTGAAACAATCTTTTAACTTCTTGGCAGTCCCATAGAACGTGCTCAATAGTCCCGATGTGTTTTACAGAATGAGCAAAATGAATTTTCAATTAATCCCATTTTGAATACAAGAGAGTTGGTAGTTAGAATGTGGTGATTGATCCTGTACTGAAACCATTGTAGATTATAGTTTTTAGTTATCCGGATAGGAAGTTTGTAGATCTGTTTCCATGACTCATCACTGATGTTATAGTTTTCCCATTTTTGTTTGCCAGTTGGTATAACATTGTTTTTACAAAGTATATTGTACATGTGTTTAGCTCCCTTATTACTTTTAAGGATAATTATTAAGTTCAATGGGATATATGGGTACGGTACTGGTATATGTGTTTTAAATTGTTGAAATTGATGTAGGTCCTTTGCAATTACAGATACTATGCCCTGGTATTTTAGAAAATTACATCGTATATTATATCTACGTTGAAATTCTTCATATGAGATACATTTTCCGTTATATCCAGTCACATCATTGACAATTCTGACTCCTTTTAGAACCTATTCTTTGTAAAAGATAGTTTTGCGTGCTATTTTTATTTCATTACTAAACCAAATCGGAGTTTTAAGACAGGATTCATAGCTGTTTGTTTTATTTGCCTGTATGATCTTTAGCCACGCTTTTAAAACATCTTTCCAAAACAAGTTATTAGTGTTCTTTATACCCTGTTCAATGTATTCAGTCATACAATTAGCTAACTTATCCTTATCTTGTTAAGTATACAATATATTTGTCCATCTGCCACTTCCATTGTTAAATCTGCGAATCCATGTACAGATAAAGGAGTCAGTATGAATCACTTTTAGTCCGCCATTTAAATATTCTTTAATTACAACATCCCTTTTTATTTTGTCAACTTTTGTATTCCACAAAAAGGTGTATAGTTCTGTGTTAAGATTTTGAATAAAGTTTTCGTCAGGATTTAGGATTGAAATATATTATACAAATATGGCTCGCCTCGGTCAATATCACTCTTTCAGGTTCATATCACATCATATTTACCAGTACAAAAGCCCATAACTTTTTATTATATGCTTCATCAATAAAAAATAAATAAAAAAATCAAGGTTCTGATTTTCGCGCCTCCGTGTAAAATTTAGCCAGGTTTGAATTCAATAGTTCAGCATTGTAGCTTTCGAAGGTATCGTCTAGGTTCTTTTCCTAGGATAAGCATGGAGGACATGCACTGCGTATTCAATGGCCTTTTTATGTGAACAGCATTTTTATCCTCGAATAGTTTTGGTAATTTTCTGATGTAACGGAGGAGAAACGTTCGCCAGCAGCCATCTTATATTGTCGTCTGACAGATCACGTTCCGGTCTAACTGCGCATGCGCTACGACAGTTTCCGGGGAATTTCTATGAGGCTATATTAAGAAATCGATATTCACCGGATTACCAGTCTACATGAGTTTTTGAGGACTGGTCACGTGTATAGGATCCGACCAATGTGATTGCGAAAAATGTTAATGCATATAATAAATATGATTAAGTTGAGATATTATTAAAGTTTTAATTACTGTCAGTCTTCAAATTGGACTTCGGAGTCTTCTATTCCATATTTTAAGCAGTTTTGTTTAGTTTGACTCATTTGTTTTCATAGTTTAACTTGGTAATTTTGTATAAATCAACATCGAAATATATCCCTAGCACAGTGAATTTGGTATGTCCCCATTGTAGTTTCCATTGGGGTAAACAGTTTCCTTACTATATTTTGTATTGCCTATCCATATTACTTGTGTTTTTGACACATATATTTTCAATCCAGATAGGTTTGCGAATAATGTTAGTTCATCAACGACCTTTCTGAACCATCTAGAATCATTGAGGTATCATCGGCATACTGTGATAAAATTATGGGTTCCTTATCTCATGATATTCCCTAAATGTTATTTCTGATTTTAAGGGCTAACATTTCTGCAAATAAGATAAATATATATGAGGCGATCGGATCGCCCTGACGGAATCCTCTTTTTAATTTGAAGGAGGGGGATAGGTTACCCCCCGTATTAATTGTGGAGCTAGAATTAGTGTGAAAAGTTTTTATCCATTTTTTATGCTTGGTCAGAAATTAAACAAGAGATCCCAGAGCTCACCGCTGACTCTAGTTCAAATGGTTCTTAGGATATTATTGTTTGAAATTTTTAACATATTTGACCCCTGTGACCTTCAAAGTAGGTCAAGGTCGTTTTAATGAGGAAATTTTATAGCACTCCATCCCATCTACCTACTGGTCAAACGTCGTGACTCTAGAACCTCCAGTTCTTCTTCAGAAGTCATTCAAAAGACAAGAGGCCCAAAGGGTCTAAAATAATTGGTATGAAGTAAAGATATAGCACTCCTTGGTAGATACTGTAAGTACATATGAAATTTCAGAAAGACCCGTCCAGTACTTGAAATATAACTTCAAACAGAGCCCCACCCCTATGCCCCTAGGGTGTCATACCCACCATTTATACAAAATTGAGACCCCTTTATCCAAGGATGCTTCAGACCAAATATGGAACTAATCCTTTCATTCTTACAGAAGAAGAAGGATATTAAAGAATTTGCTATATTTCCCCTATTGGGCCCCGCCCCTCATGCTCCTGGAGGGGCAGACCCACGGTTTATACAAAATTGGTTTCCTTTACCCAAAGATGCTTCAGACCAAATATGGAACAAATCCTTTCATTCCTACAGAAGAACAAGGATTTTAAAGAATTTGAATTATTTCCCCTATTGGGCCACGCCTCTCAGCCCCCAGGGGGGCCAGACCCACCATTTATACAAAATTTAGTCCCCTTGGCCAAAGGATGCTCCAGACTAAATTAGGATAAAATCCCTTAATCCCTACGGTAGAAGAAGAATTTTAAAGGTTTTACCTCTATTTCCCCTATTGGGGCCCCGCTTCTCAGGTCCCAGGGGGCCACACCAACCATTTATACAAAATTGGTTATCCTTTACCCGAGAATGCCCCACACCAAATATGGACCAAATCCTTTTATTCCTACAGAAGAAGAAGGATTTTAAAGAATAATTTGCTATGTTTCCCTTATTGGGCCCGCCCCTTGGGGGCCAGACCAACGGCTTATACAAAATTGGTTCCTTTTTACCTAAGGATGCTTCAGACCAAATATGGAACTCATCCTTTCATTCCTACAGAAGAAGAAGGATATTAAAGAATTTGCTATATTTCCCCTATCTGGCCCCGCCCCTCAGTCCCTAGGAGGGCCAGACCCACCGTTTACACAATATTGGTTCCCCTTTACCCAAGGATGCTCCATATCAAATATAGACCAATTTTTTTCATTTCTACAGAAGAAGAAGGATTTTAAAGAATAATTTGCTATGTTTTCCCTATTGGACCCTGCCCCTCAGGCCCTTGGGGGAACAGACCCACGTTTTATACAAAATTGGTTCCCCTTCACCCAAGAATGCCTCAGACAAAATATGGAACTTATCCTTTCATTCCTACAGAAGAAGAAGGATATTAAAGAATTTGCTATATTTCACCTATTGGGCTCCGCCCCTCAGTCCCCAGTGGGGCCAGACCCACCATTTATACACAAGAGATCCCAGAGGGATATTGGCGCCCACCTTTGTACCATCTTCATTAGTTCTTTGTCAGTTCGATCTTTTCTCTTCTTTCCTCTAATCTGTTTGATCGAGTTATGTTAACAGTAAATGCATCTTGAGGTAACTTTTTGATCTAAACTAAATACTGATGTGTATGAAAGCCAACCTTCAAGGTGAGTTTGAGGTTATCCTTTACCCGAGAATGCCCCACACCAAATATGGACCAAATCCTTTTATTCCTACAGAAGAAGAAGGATTTTAAAGAATAATTTGCTATGTTTCCCTTATTGGGCCCGCCCCTTGGGGGCCAGACCAACGGCTTATACAAAATTGGTTCCTTTTTACCTAAGGATGCTTCAGACCAAATATGGAACTCATCCTTTCATTCCTACAGAAGAAGGATATTAAAGAATTTGCTATATTTCCCCTATCTGGCCCCGCCCCTCAGTCCCTAGGAGGGCCAGACCCACCGTTTACACAATATTGGTTCCCCTTTACCCAAGGATGCTCCATATCAAATATAGACCAATTTTTTTCATTTCTACAGAAGAAGAAGGATTTTAAAGAATAATTTGCTATGTTTTCCCTATTGGACCCTGCCCCTCAGGCCCTTGGGGGAACAGACCCACGTTTTATACAAAATTGGTTCCCCTTCACCCAAGAATGCCTCAGACAAAATATGGAACTTATCCTTTCATTCCTACAGAAGAAGAAGGATATTAAAGAATTTGCTATATTTCACCTATTGGGCTCCGCCCCTCAGTCCCCAGTGGGGCCAGACCCACCATTTATACACAAGAGATCCCAGAGGGATATTGGCGCCCACCTTTGTACCATCTTCATTAGTTCTTTGTCAGTTCGATCTTTTCTCTTCTTTCCTCTAATCTGTTTGATCGAGTTATGTTAACAGTAAATGCATCTTGAGGTAACTTTTTGATCAAAACTAAATACTGATGTGTATGAAAGCCAACCTTCAAGGTGAGTTTGTCATTTCACATATTTACTTTTAGTTATTTTGTTTTTATGATCAGTCTCAAAATATAACATGCACAACAAGGGATCAAGAGGAACCTACACATCAAATTTGAGAAAGATTCCTCAAGTTATTCCCGAGAAATAGAACTAACAAACCTTCAATTTCAAAAATCATAGATGGCTGTCGGTAGGCCATTCTGTTTAACTGATCAATTTCAAATGTAAACATGAACATTAAAGGATAGTGGGAAACCTACATTGGCTGGCCCCCCAATTTGTTTTTGGGGATAGTAAAAAATTTGAAGCACTGGCCCAAATAACATATTGGTGGCCCAAAAAAATTTTGGGAAGAAATATTTCCACAGCATTTAACACAATGCTTCAGCACATTTAAATTACATATAACATGACAATGTTTGTAATATGTAAAACAGAATAAAACATTATATTTTTAATTCTTCAACCCTAGTTATAACCTGACATGATTCACTCCATTCAGGTCTTCCCAAAAAAGAAATACACAAAACTTGCACCTCAAAGAAGACACCCTGGCAGTATTTATATAGAAAATCTGATATTTTTTTTTCTAAATCACAGACAGTTCGATTCAAATGGAAATAATGACATCTGAAAATTGTACTGTCCCCCAGTTAATGTGGAAGGGACAATAATTTCTTTAATTCATTAATTTTTCGACAGTCGCCCAAACTATTTTTGTTGGGCCAGTGACTACCTCACTTGACAACTTTTGGCGAGCAGGAGACCGTCCATTTCAGGCACTGCTGCAACAACAAGGGAACAAGGGAAACCTACATATCAAATTTGAGAAAGATCCCTCTAATACTTCCCGAGAAATAGCGATAACAAACTTTCACTATCAAAATCAAAGATGGCTGCATGTCGGCCATGTTGTTTATCCGATCAGTCTTAAAAGTTGCCCTGCACAGCTTAGGACCAAGGTGAACCCACATATAACATTTGAGAAAGATCCCTCTGGTACTTCTTGAGAAATACCGATAACAAGAATTGTTTAAGGACGGACGACGGACCACGTACGCAGGGTGATTTGAATAAATTGTTAAACGTCACAAATATAATTCCATGAAACATATTCAAAGTCTATTATCAATAATAAGTCTGGAAGATCAGATTCTTCTACATACTGCATAATATCATTTTCTCCCACTAATAAATCCAGTTTGATGAATGTTTATTAACTTGTCTAAACCGTTATAATTATACCTGCTATTGCACCAGCTGCAATTTTGTATACAGTATTTAGTAGTGTAATTGGTCGCAAATTTTTTAGAAATTGTTTAGGTTTGTCCCCTTTTGGTAAACATATAATAATGCCATGTTTCTGTGTAATAGAGAGTTCATTGATTGAGTATCCCTAATTAATTGATCTTAAGGTAATAGGATTGTGTCACCATTTCTCAGTAGAATTTATTCAAATTTTGTAGTTATACTGCTTTAAAGTAAAGAACATTTTCTGTCACCAAAAAAAATATAGGTTGTCAGAATTTTAAGGATTTTAAATGGATATTTATGGAAAAAGGAGTGAATTTATATAGACGGTTTCCTGAAGTACAGAAAAATGGACACATGTGACTCATTGATAAAAAAAAATTGAATGAATGCCTGGATTGCTTTGAAATACTTCAATACTGAGAGAACACACTGTTCTGTCAATAATAAACATACAATATTCATCAGTTTATTAAACATTAGAATTTGCGGAAATTGTGATACTGTCTCCCTACATTGGATTTTCAACTAGGGATGTACTTCCTGTTTCCGTTTATCAATACACTCCAATGACCTTAATATAAAATAACCAATACATTTCAATTTAAAAAAAAAATTCTACTGTTAAGCCGTCTGAACCTGGACTTTTGCTATTTTTCATGTTTTTGAGAGTTTTAGCTGCTATATGATATAAGATAGCATTTTTGACTGTTTTATTTAACTTTGGAATGTTATTTACACCTTCAAAAACCCTATTCAAGCCAACTTTCTCTGCATTTTCATAACAGACATATAAAGATTCATTAAAGTTAGTTATTTCTTTTATAATGTCCTGTTGATTTGTTATAATTTCTCAATTTAAGGTATACATGTAATTTTTATTGGTAACATTTCTTTTTTTTCTAGGCAACAAAAAAAAATGGTTGGTTTTTCACCCTCCTCTATCCATTTAGCTTTTGATCATATTATACTACACTTAATTTACTGTTTTCTCATGTTTTCTAATTCTAATTAGTTAACTTTAGTTAATAGGTATTCTAATGATGTATTTTCTTCATTCTCTAACTTTGCTATCGTTTCTTTTAATTCATTCGCTTTTAGGTTACTTTTATTTTTCTTGAATGAAAGTAGGATATACTTTTGCCTCTAATTTCCAATGTATGTCTGTGTCCTGAATATCATCTAAATTGGACAAGTTATAGACTGGGATAGCATACTGTTCCTTTATTTTACATATTACAGATTTAAAAAGATCTTAATATTGACAACCTTCTAAAAGTGAGTTGTTGAATTTCCATAATCCTCTACCTTTATTAAAACTCGTTGAATTTGATCTTGATTACTGGCATGGAGTGGTCTGATCTATAACTTGGTTCTATACTTGTCGATTCAATACTGGATAAAAGATTTTCAGAGGTGAGAAAAAAGTCTAGTCGGGCTTGTTTTCTAGGATTTGTTTTCCTCCATGTGAATCGTTTTTTATAGGGGTGATGTTCTCTCTATATATATACATTTTTTTTGTCTTCTACAACTTGAATGACTATCTCTTGACTTTGGGTTATTTATGTTTCTAATTTTCGCGAACTATATCGGGTTTTAAAACTAGGTTGAAATCGCCGCATATTATCTCCGAATAATTATTGAATTCATCTAATGTGTGTTATATATTTTCGAAGAAAGATGGTGTATCTGTGTTTGGACCATAAACATTGATTAGTGTGATTTAAAAAAAAAAGGAGTTATCCTGCTGTACTTTAAAAAAATTATGTTCAAAATTGTTATTGATTTAAAACGCCATCCGTCTTCAATTAAAAGGAAAAGAACTAAAATAGCAGTCATATCCCCATTCTGACCTTATTCTATCTTCAGTCTGCTTTGTGAAGTGATTATCTTGAATACAATAAATGCCATATTTCTTACCTCTTTAGTATGCAAAAAGATCTTTTCGTTTGTTTCTATCACAATTTGGTGAGAGTATATCAATTGAGCCCCCCCCCCCATAATGTCAATGAATATTGCAAGAGGCCTCGTACTTAAAATGAACTATGTTTTGTTACTAACAGTGTTATTGAAAGAATAAGGATAACTTTAGAGCACTAACCAGGAGAAAGACATGCACAAAATAACATTTGTATAAAGGACATGACATACATTACAACATACTATAACCATGCTTTAAAATAGCTCCTTCATTGGCTTAATTTGCAGCTACTCAATTTAAACAGATAAGTGTTGGATCAATACTATCTTACCCAAGAGGTTCACAGCCAAATGCCCGCATGCACCAACCCACACCAGTATGTATCGCATGTTGCAAGTCACATAAAGATATAGCCTGGGTATTTCGACTCCCCCGCCACCCTGAAAGGAAGACGACTGAGGTGGAACAAAATGAACATCCATTTGTCAAATGTAAAACAGTCTGGTGACGGAGCCAGAGGACACCCGGGTCGAAGATATACATGTACTGCACAAATCAGCACTAGCACAGGCATTCAAGACTTTGTTTGTTTGTTTGTTTGTTTGATTTTGTTTAACGTCCTATTAACAGCTAAGGTCATTTAAGGACGGCCTCCCCTGTGTGCAAGATGCATGCGTGTAGTGTATGTGTGTGTATTTTGGGAGGCTGCGATATGTTCGTGTTTGTCTTCTTGTAATAGCGCGGAACTGATGCCGACTTTATAGTGCTACCTCACTGAAACATACTGCCGAAGACACCCAGCAGGACGCCCCACCCGGTCACATTATACTGACAACGGGC